>NW_027153724.1:87565-87810 GCF_002600585.1 Cystoisospora suis
GCACTGTTTCCATAGAAACAGTAGTCTCTCTAACTAGCAGAACGACTTCTCTTGGGTCGCTTGCTTGCGCAAGACGTCGCTCTCGTCGTCGCAGAAGGTCCGGCCCAGTAGGAACCAGCGTACACTCTCCGCCCGCGTGGCAGGTCCACCGCCTTACCGGTGTCGGGCGTCTTCGAACTTCTACACGGTACGGAGCTCTTGCTGCTGTGGGCAGCGCCCTTAGCTGCCTATTACAGCGGTACTGT
>NW_027153725.1:0-539 GCF_002600585.1 Cystoisospora suis
CACCTTCGTCACGTGTTTCAGAGGATGCGCGAACAAAGGCTGTTCGTCAAATTGTCCAAATGTAGCTTCGCTACACAGAGAGTGGAGTACTTAGGGTTCGTAATCGAACCTAAAGGGGTCACAGCGGACCCGAGCAAGTTGGAGACCATCAGAACTTGGCCAGAAACCTTAGCAAGCAGGAAACATCTTCGAGGATTTCTCGGATTGATCGGTTACTACCGACGTCTCATCCCGAACTTCAACAAGGCAGCCCATCCATTGTACGAGTTGCTGAAGGACGACTCAGACTCGGTGTGGAGACCAAGGCATTCGCAAGCCGTACGTGATCTAAAGGAGGCCTTAATCAACGCAGCCGCCTTGCACATTTTTGACCCGGAAAAACCCATCGTGTTGAAGACCGACGCATCCAAGCACGCGATCGGAGCCGTTCTAGAGCAAGACGGCGTACCAGTAGCCTTCGAATCCAGGAAGATGGGGCCAAGAGAGCAATTCCTACCGGCTTACGAGAGCGAACTCCTTGCAATCGTGTATGCTTTAAC
>NW_027153726.1:0-459 GCF_002600585.1 Cystoisospora suis
AAAGCAAAACACGTCCCCCTCCATCATTGTTTCCTTGCCCTACGGCCTCTCCGCGAAAGAGAAAATCAACGTTTCTATGCGTTCTGCGAGAAAAGCAATCACGCCGACGGAAGCAGACGCGTCTTCCCTGACCGCGCCTGAATCCTTCCTGAGCCCTCGCCGCTTCTGGGCGGTCAAAGGAACAGCCCCCTCCAGTCCCTCTTCCATCGCCCCAAGCCTGACGCCTTCGGGGTCTCCCGCAACGTACGTACTCACGGAACAGGCATGCCGGAGCCGCTCCATCAAGGCTACTAAACCGGGGAGTTCGGGATGGACGTTCGCCAGTTCTTGTACGCGCGCAGCGAGCAGTGCTCGACGAGAGGGAGATGCAAACGAGGCAGATAGTGGCAGCTGCGACACGGGGGCGGAGACGCCGAATGCAGCGTAGACTTCGCGACCAGGTGGAAGCGGGGCCAACGG
>NW_027153727.1:0-234 GCF_002600585.1 Cystoisospora suis
GGGGGGGGGGGGCAAGTGAGCATACTGCGAAAAAACCCCTCTGGTTAATCTAGAGGACTGCTTAGTAGGCAACGGACAACAGCAGGAGCGCGCGAGGCCTGTCGCCCCTGATTTCCACAGCAGTAAGGTTAGGAATCTGTGTTCGTTGCAGGTGGTCCGGGCGCGGGCAGCTCTTGTGTTTCTCGTACCTCTTTTCTCTTATCTCGTTGTGATTCTTTTTGTCGTCGTACGGCT
>NW_027153727.1:314-25075 GCF_002600585.1 Cystoisospora suis
GCGGTGATCTTCCTTAACTGCATTTGACCTGGTCTGGAAAATTGCACTGTGCGCCCTTTTACTTTCTTGTCCTTCTTCTCTCACGTCCTCTCGTTTTTTTGGGCGCTCCTCTTCGCTGGCTACCGGCAGTACAGTTCTGCGTGGTCGGTCAGTCAAAAGCTCGTCCCTCTCGTCGTTGGTTCGGGGAACGTTTTTTTCTCAGACGTGGGCATTTCTAATTTCCTGTTCCGCTCTTTTTTCCGACGTACCTTGCGTTGAGATTCACGGGGACTCTCTCTTCCTCCCGCGTCATTGTTCGCTCGTCGCGTTGTGACTCCGATGTCACGAAGTGGAACCTCACAAACGGGCTGTCGTAAGAGAAGTTCTCTTCCTCCATTTCTTCTGCGCGTGCAGCTGCGTATCTGTGGTTGGCATGGTGAACTGACGTTTTCCTGCAGCAGCGTTTTTTGTTTCTTGTTTGGTCGTTCCGTAGAGATATCCGGAGCGCACTCCACCCTGTTTTTTTTTCCTGATCCCGGTTGTCTTTGTCATTTCTCATTTGCCGTGTTTTGTATATATTTGTATGCCACATTCCTTGCTGATCGCCTGCCGGTCACATACCGAACTTTCCGTGGACGCCATGCCGTATTGATTCGGGGAGGGATGCCGGCTCGATTGAAGTGGGCTGGTTCCGTGGGTCCCACTATTGCCTCGGATTTTTTCTGCGTCGTCTGATGCTGGTCTGCTGTGTCACTTCTGTCGCACTCTGTGGACAGTATGATGATCTCTACTTGCGGCGCGGCCGTATACTGAGAGTTGCAGCATCATGTCCGCCGCAGCGGACACAGAGTTCGGTAGCCTAGAAACCAACACTGATTTCAGCGAGAAGTCAGGCGTCTGCATCCAGCAACCAACAAGCGACGAAGCTCTTCATCGGATTCTGTCTGAGTCTGACTCCTTCGCCACCACTGTGGCCTCTCCAACGGCTTCTTTCTCAAGAACACCGGCCATCCGAGGCGTGGGGGACACAGAGCCGTTTCAGCCTGTTGGCACAGTCCGTAACGCTCACGTCGCGGACAGCGGTTGCACGTGCTCTGAATGTGTATTCCAGCAGAACTCCGATGGTGCACAAGTAGGAGAGCCTTCCAGTTCCGCGCCTGGTCTGTTTTCACCCGCCCAGCCGGTGGGTGCGCGCGGAGCGCAGTCGTTTCGCCGTACTCCGCGTTCGCAAGGAGAAAAAACAAGCAACGGCTGTCTTGAGCGCGACTCGTCTTCCTGCGCTCACTCTTCTCCTAGCGGAGTCTCATCTTCCATTAGCACGATGTCGCCTGTCCCCGCCCCCACTGGTGTAACCTCAGCTCCACCCCCTCCAGAGCCGGCAGCCAACAACTTGAATAGTGGCGCGGCTCCGTCGTTTGCTAGTAATTCGGCGTCGGTGCCTGCTGCACGCTCGCAGTTGCGCGCAGATGCAGTAGAGTTTCGCCCCTCATCGACTGGAGGATCGGCTCCGTTCGGCAAGCCTGTGGTTGTCCAGCCTGCTTTGCCCGTCCCGGGCCTTAGTGGAGGTGTTATGCATCATCCGGGAGCAGCGTCGGCCTCCCAGCCAAGCTCCCCGAACAATAATGGCTCTTCTGCGGCATCCCCTTCTTCATTCTGTTCCACGTCGTCTAACTCGACCCACCAGTTCAATCGAAATGCCCAGGAATTTGTACCCGGTCGGCCGTTTGTTTTCCCGTCCGCTTCAGCGTCCCCATCAGGGACTGTAGTCGGCGCTGCTTCGGTTGTTCCTCTCGCGCGAGGAGCTCCCGGAGCAACTGCTCCGTGCCCTCCAGCGGATGCCCCTCCTACGGGTCCGGTCGCAATTCGATGCAATGCCACAGGGACTTCTACCGCTCCTGGCTCCCTTCCCCCTTCTTACGTTCCGCCGGTTGGCAGAGGCGCGGCGCATTTAGCTGCCGTCCCTCCCCAGCCCTTCGTACCTGTGGCCGCCATGCATTTTGGAGCAATGCCTCACCCCGTTGCCTCTCAATTTCCTGGTGCGGTGAATGGAGCGTTGTATGCACAGCCAGCGGCCACGATAGTCGATCCCTTGTCCGGTGTGGCTACACCTGTAGGTGATGTACTCGCGCCCCAGTTGGATCCCTCTGGTACGGGTACATATGTGTACCAGCCGTACGCAGCGCAGCCTCATTCGCGTGGGCATCCGGGCACTCTCGGGGCCGCAGGGGTCGTCCCAGGTGACATTGGTCCAGCGCCTTCGTACATCGTTGCGTCTAGAGGTAGAGGCCGAGTGGGTCGGGGCGGCAGAGGTTCTGGTGACCCTGTTTATAGAGGTGGTTTGGCGGGTGGACGGGGTGGAGGCCGAGGGGGCGTTGCCGCGGGGATGTCGGGCAATCGCCTAGGCGGACATCATCGAGGCAGTGTGGATCGTGGGGCAGGAGGCGGTTGGTCTGCGGTGGGAGGGGCGCATCAAGCGGCCCCTCTGAGTCATCCCGGTGTATCAGGAGGCGCACCACCTGTAATGGCCAACACCTCGCAGCACCTCCATTCCCATGGGCAGATATCTGGTTTGTCAAGCACTGCATCAGGCGGCTCACTAGATGAAAAGAAATTGCCCCAGCAGGCTCCTCCACCACCCCCACCTTCGAATGTGGGAGTGGGTGGATCTTCTGCTTCTGGCGGTCCCATAGGTGGCACTTCGTTCAGAGATAAACTACTTCAAGGCAAGCCGGAGTCCAGTACCACAGCTAGACATGTACAGACACCTGGCAGTGGTGCCGCGAGTCCCAGATCCCACAACGAGGGCAGCAACTTCTCCAAGCGAGGTGCCGGAGGTGGGCCCCGTGGGCCTCCCTTGCCTGCGAATGGTCGGACTCATGGTGAAATCTCAACTCCTCAAGGTGATTACGTCAGCAGGTCCGGAAGTTCTTCCGTGAGTGCGAATCTGACAAGTGTATCGGACGAAACTTCGGCTGGGGGGAAAGTTGACTGCGCGGTCACCATGCCTGGCAGCGTGTCCGGAATAGGGCCGAGTTCTGAGGGGTCGCCTCTGGCCGCTGACAGATCAGATTTCAATCGTGCGGAGCGAGTGCCGGTTAATGGTTCTTCTGTTGCGAGCATGTGCAAGGAAGACAAAAGTGATGTGCCGGTTCCGCGCTGTGCTGAAGTAGAAACTAGGAATGGAGGGGCTGGGCCGGCGGGGGAGACTGCAGCATCGGGCGCACCGTTGTGGAGTCAGAAAGTAGCTAAAAGTGCGTCTGTCCACAAGGACACGACTCTTGATAGCTGTCACGCGAGGGAGGGGACAGACAGCAGTGTTACCTCGTCTGCGGGTGGTAAGCAAATCGTGGTTCCGAGCAGCCCAGTTGCAAATGCAGCCGGAAGTGCCACACCTAAGGAAGGCCGATGGGATGGCTCAGTGTGTCCCGACGGGGTACCAGTTTTTCGCCAATGCGTCTCCACACCGGACAGCGGTGGGGGGTCGGGGAGCAATGTCGGTGTGAAGCCAGTTAATCAGGATAGCGGCACGACAACGCCCTCCGCTAAACCAGAGAAGCGGCAGCAACTTGACCGAGGGGGAGGCGAGGTAAGACCAGCGAGCGCTGAGGGGCCCACCGCAGGCGGTGCTGACGCTCCCTCGACTACGGCGTCTCACGGACCCAGGAGCTGGGCAGAGCGGATGAAGCACAATGCGGCGAAGCCCCCAGCAAGCGTTAGCAGTGGCAGCAAGCGCCCCGCTTCCACTCAGGTGACCCCGAGCGCGTCGACAGTAACGACGCCTAATGCTGCATCAAAAGGATCACTCTCATCCGCACCCAGTACAGCAAAGGGTAACGGGGCGTCGTCTGTCGCTGGTGCACGGCCAAAGGCTGCTCTTCCGACTTCGAACAACGTTGGGACGAAGGTTGGGTCGGAAATTATAGGTGCGAAACTGCCACAGAGTCCACGAGCTGGGTCGTCTGCGCATTCCAAACGCCGTGACCAACCGGCCTCGCATCCTCCGCAGGAACAGACAGGGACCGGCCCTGCCGGGGCAAAGGGATGGTGGGGTGCGAGTCGGCCAAGCAGCCCTCTTTCGGTGGTTGGCTGTCGTAGTGCGGGGACTGCTGCTACACTGTCTGGGGGACAGGAAGGAGCTGTACTGATTAATAACGAAACAGTTGCGGTGGAGCCGGCAGCGTCGTCTGGCGTCGCAGACGTGCTCTCTGCGAGTCATCACCAAGCGCAGGAAAACGTCGGAGCCGATGTTGACGGAGGGAAGGGAGCTGTTCGCACTGCGGGCAGTGGGGATGACGGGGGGTCGTCGGGCAGGAAGACCGGCCAGGTGAGAGAGACGCCGGGACGGAAATCGGAGATAGCGGCGCCGCCAACAGCCGCAGGTGGGACCGAAGATTTAAATAATTCCGGGACTGTAAACTCGCTTCAGCAGAGTTCAGCCGTTGCAAATATTTCTCAGCAGGAAGGAAGTCCCGGCGGAGTCAGTGCTTCGTCGCCGGGACCGATGACATGGGCAGAAAGAGCGCGCCGAGTGAAGGAGAAGCCGGCACCTGTGGTCGAAACGCCAAAGCCTCCGCCGTCGACCGGAGACAGTCTGACGGACAATGCCAGAGGGGAAAGGAAAGAAGGAAGGGGAAAGTTCGGAGACGAGAAATTCCATCGGGGGGACAGGGGAGGCAAAGGTGAGAGCACTGGTCGTGGTGGTCATCATGGTGGTGCTGATGGCAGAGGGGGTGGCTTCCACCGTCGTTCAGATCGGGACCCGCGGGCGGATGAAGACACACAAGGTTCTCGGACACGGGGAAGCGAGGATTTCAAGAGGGGGTCACATCGGGGGGCTCAGCATAACCTTGCAAACCACCGGGGCGGCCGCGGCGCTCCTTCTGCGGAACAGCAGTCGGTCCAGATCAACGAAGCCGCTTCTTCTCAGGGGGCGTACGCGCAAGTCGCAGCTTCAGCTAGAGACAATGGCAAGCGCAGTTGTAGTGCGGGTGGAGGGTCCTCCGCTTCCTCGGCCTCTGGCACTGTCGGTGATAAGGAAAAAACGGAGGACCAGGTCGCTGTTACTTCCGCCATCCCAGCTCCAAGTCGTTATGCTGCAGTAGTAGGGACTCAGGGGAACTCTGCAGGTCAAGCACAGCCTAGAAAGTGGGGCGCTTCTGCTGTGGGTCAGGGAGCAGGCCGCGGTGCTGACGGTAGCCCGACGACCGCTCCTCTCCCCGAGGACAGTGCTGGCACCGGCCAGCGCGCAGCAGGTCCAGGGAGTGCATGGGCAGCGCGTGCAGCCTCAAATGGAGCGAATCACCTTCCCGGAGAAGGGTCGATGCGTGGGGAGAAGCTCCTACCAGGGAACCCTACTGGAACTGCACCTGATGCAGGAAAGCCCCAGGAAGAGGAGGCCCGGGTGCTTTGGCCTAGGAATAGACCTAAGCTGAAGAAGGTCGTAGTGGAGCAAGAGGAAGAAAAAGAAGCTCCTCTTTTGCCCGGCCAAGAGCAGAAGTTTGCGCTTCCCCAAGGTCGTAAAGACCAGCTCAAAGCGGAGGAGAGAAAACGGGCGAAGCAACAGCAGCTGAAGCAACAGGAAGAGGAGCTCGATGAGACGCTTAGCAGCACGACACCTACGCCGATGACGACGGCGACGACTGGCGACTACACATCCTGCACGAAAAATACTTCCGCAACGGTTGCAGCTGTTTCTTCGACGGGAGCAGCTGTGGCGGCTGTTCCAGTTTCCTCTTGTTCAGTTGGGGGGGGCGGAAGTTACTCCGCGCCCTCATCCGCCCCCCTTGGATTCTCCTCGACGTTGTGTTCCGCTGCGGCCCCAGAAGCTCCGCCATCGGGCTCGATTTCAGCCGCGCTGGGGGCAGCGGGTACAAGCTCTCTCAGTTTGCAGAAGCCTTTAGGCCCTGTGACATTGGTCGCCTGCGTCTCCTCCAGAGAGGCTCGTCCAGCAGGGGGTTTGTCGGCTGCATTGTCTGCAGCTCCTTCCCCTGCAGTGGTGGACAAGACGGCTGGTGCGAAATCCACTCCCGTGCTGCCAGTGGTTCTTGCAGTACGCCCACCGGCTGATGAGGAGCGACCTCAGATTCCCGCGGTGTCCGGTGGGGAAGCGGATGCTTCTTTGTTGCTCACTACTGCGCAGCATTCCCAACGAGGAGGGGAAGCAGTAGTTCCACCGCAGTCTCCAAAGACCGGCGGTTTCGACGCTCCATCGTCCCCAAGGATGAGACATGCGACATCTCCGAGTATGGGGCATGCGACCTCTCCAAGGATGAGCCACGCGACTTCTCCAAGGATGAGCCACGCGACTTCTCCAAGGATGAGCCGCGCGACGTCTCCAAGGATGAGGCATGCGACGTCTCCAAGGATGAGGCATGCGACGTCTCCAAGGATGAGGCGTGCGACTTCTCCAAGGATGAGGCGTGCGACTTCTCCAAGGATGAGCCGTGCGACTTCTCCAAGGATGAGCCACGCGACTTCTCCAAGGATGAGCCACGCGACTTCTCCAAGGATGAGCCACGCGACTTCCCCAAGAAGAGGTGAACAGAGTGGCCAGGAAAAAGCCCAGGGACTCTCTCCTGTCTCGCCCAGATCGCAGGAGGAGAGGTCGCCGGCGCTGCCAAACGCAAGAAACCAAACGCCAGCGCCGTCTACGCGGCGTGCAAGTGTGTCTTCTCCACGACTGGGCACTGATGTTCCCTATCCAGAGACGCCGGTGCGGGCGCCACCCCATGCGGATCAGTCGCGGTCCGGGGACAATGCGACTCATAAGGACATGCTCAAGGAGCACCAGGTAAAGCCTCAGGTGTCGTCTCCGAGAGTGAAGGATAGACAACCAGCAGCCAACGCTTCACCACCTCCACCTCCTCCCCCTCCGCCTCCTCCGCCACCTTCGGCATCTATGGGTGGAACGAGCCCCAGAGCCCACGCCCCGTCGAACACGTCCGGTGTGGGCGCTGCCGATAAGAAACGTGCTGCCTCTTCGGGTGCAGCAGCAAGAGACGGCAAAGCGGGTGCTGCAGGCAACAGTCCGGACACCGCCTTTGCCAGTAGCTTGTACTCGAAGCGTTTCTTGGTGGCGTATCGGCTAAGCCCCCAGGCCGCGGCGGTCCCAGCTTTGATTTCGATCTCGGCAATGACTCTTGGAGCAATGCATGCGCAGCAGCAGAGCGAGTGGCAGTCGCATTCTGGTGAAGACTCCTGGAAGAGCAACAGGTCTGGCGGCCGCGGAGTGTTGAATTCAGGAGGGGACGGCGTTATGGGCAGAGGTGGAGGAGATGGTTTGCTCATGCTGCACAGGAAAGGCGAAGGCAAAAGGGGTGGTGGAGGGTCCAGTGGGAGGAACGATGACGGGTGGCGATCCTCTCTAGATAGCAGTGGGGGGTCTGGAAGGGCGCAAGGCGGAGCTGGCGGGGCAGGCGCAGGGTGGCGCAGAGGAGAGGACAGCGGTCGCAGCGGCATGAGCGCCATGATGAGTGGGATGGGTGGGTTTTTCAATCAGGAAAGACCTGACGCGGGCGAGTTTAGGCGGCTGCAGCAGAGTCTGCCCCCTCCACCGTCACATGCTATACTCAAGGCTTCGGAAGACTCCTGGGTGAAAAAACAGGCGGAGCAGAAGAAGTAAGTGTCAGTTTCTTGCTGACAGCTTGCGGTTTCCGTCTGGAGTTCGTGGTTTGAATATGCCTGGTGTGGGAGATTCACGAAGCCCAGTCACATAATGCCTGGAAGGACACGGAGTCAAAGGTAGTCTATTGCCTCGACTCAGCCGTCAGCTGCGAAACTATCAGATCAGTGCACGATTCCGCCTCAGCGCTGGTGCGATACGAGCCATCTGTTGAGGCCCCGTGTATGACGTCCCCGCGAGAGACCACAGGGAATGCGGGTTTCTGACTTGTCCTAGTGTCGGGACACCCCTAGTTGTCGGTGGCGTGCTTGTGTTCACTCGTTGCATTTTTCAGGGACGAGCAGCAGCAACTGTTGCGTCGGCTCAAAGGCTATTTGAACAAGCTGACACTGGAGAAGTTCGATAAACTGTATACACAGATTCTTGGGGCAGGCATCAAGGAGAAAGAGGAAGTTAACGCGTTGATGAAGATGGTCTTCGAAAAGGCTGTTTCGCAGCATCACTTCATTCAGGTGTGTCACCTGTTCAGTCCCGGTCAGTACAACAGAATAACGGTTGCCTGCTCCAAGCAGGCGTGGAAGCAGGGGTTGCTCCGGGTTTCGGGTTTTTCGGTATTCCTCGCGTTTTTGACTTTTCTCCGCATGCAGAGAATGGACAAGTTCCTTTCAGAGTTCTTGTTTTGATGCGTGTTTGCAGATGTACGTGCAACTTTGCTCAAAACTGAAGGACGATTTGAAGCAGGTGTTGGCAGACGACGCGAAGGGAAGTTACTTCCGACGGTAAGGCCTGACTGGTAGTTGGGTGGTATCAGGACGATAGTGCCCAAAGCCTTCTCGGAGGAGATGTCCTGTTTGTTAAACAACGCTCTAATTGATGTCCACTCTCGCACAGAAGCAGTCCCTCCACGGACAGTGCACACACTTGTCAAGTCAACTTCGTGATGTCTCTTTGAAAAACACAGTGACCGGAAGTTGACTTGGGAGATGATGCAGTGCTTGTGCATTTGTTTCTTTTCAGCATTTTAATCAATCAGTGCGAGGACTCATTCGTAGCGAACTTGGAGCCCATGCGCGTACCAGAAGGATTGGGGGAGGAGGAAGCATTTGAATTTGCCCAGCAATACAAAGCACGAATGAAGGGGAACATGATTTTTGTCGGGGAATTGCTGAAGAGCAAAATGATTTCTCACCGCATCTTGCTTGAGTGCATCGACCGTCTTCTCCAGAAGCGACTGGAGTGCATCGAAATCTCGAATGGGGAGGACCAGGGCGTTCCTCATATGGAGGCGCTGTGTGCGTTCTTGCATACGGTTGGCCCATTTTTCGAGAATCCGAAGGTATTGTTCGAACCAGCTGGACTTCAGATTGTTCGTGATGTGTGTGCTAATGCTTTGCCTGATGGCTTCGTGTGCCAGAGTGGCGTTGCAGTTCTCAGTAAGCAAGCGCTGCGTTGCTTTTAGAGAGGCCCACCTGTTTTGACTGGATGCATCCTATCTCAGATAGTGGTATATTATTGATGCCGTGCCGGAGCAAGCGTATTTGGGATGCTTTCCACGTCAGTGCTAGGGGTGTTCTTGGGACTGCCAAACGTTTTCACTGTCGCATGCCCTGCTGAACAGTACCAGCACCCGAGCTTCCATCCCCAGCGTCGGTGCGTGGTGGTTTTCTGCGTTGTTATGGTCCCATTCGCGCTCTCGCTCGCCGACGTGCGCGGATGGGGTTAGTTCCTAGAGAGAGACCGGGTTAATTCAACCGTTTAGGAAAGCGTCATGGGACGTGGCTTCGTGCGCGGACACCACACGCTACGGAGGGTTTCCGTGCGGGTGCACTCGGGTTGACCTGACGTTATGACCAGGGTCGTGTTCTCGTGTGTGTGCTACATTTTCAGTGGAAATTTTATGAAGAATTCTGTGAGCGAATCAACACTGTCCAGAAACTCCAGAAGGATGAGTCCCTTCCGTTCCGCGTGCGTTGCCTTCTGAAAGACGTGCTGGACAACCGCGCCGAGAAATGGAGGAAGAAGTTTGCTGCCAATAAGGAAGGCCCAACCCGGCTTTCGGAACTCCATCAGCAGGCGCAACTCGAGCAGTTGCAGCAGCAGTACGGCATGAGTGACGGACGAGGAGGCCTTGGAGGCTTGAAGGGGAGATCAGGATTCGATGGTCGAGGAATGGCTGATGATAACGGTTGGGAGATGGCTCCGTCAACGAGAAGAGGAATTGGTGCAGCGAAAGCGGTAAGCTGTCCTGTTGTACACATGCACGTGGGTTGGCAGTGCGCAGGCGTCTATTGCTTGTTAGGGGGTTATTTTGCGTATGGACGCTCGAATGTGTATCAACTAGTGCCAGTTTCCTCAGTTCGGAAAAGGAGGTTTTTTTTTCTATTTTAAGTCTACCGGTGTGTGGTGGCGTGTTCGCAGAAGCCAATGGGTTCAACCCCAGTGAGCGCTGTGTCACGGGGATCGGGAGAAAACGCAAAACCGTTAAGCGCTTTCAGGTGAGATGATTGTGGTTGCGATGTTTGCGAGGCTCGGTTGTTGCGGGGCCGGGCGGCGATGCACAACTGTTACGTCCCGGTTTTTCGTTCCTTCACCGTTGTCTCTGCAACTTCTCACAGATCTCTTAGTGTTGCGCGAATATCTCATTGGACACTGGTGTATCCACTGTAGCCTCGATGGTATGACCTCACGGAAAATTAGATCAGAGAAAGCGGCGTTCGTATCCCGGCGTGCATGCCTCCCCGCACACCGAGTATTTAAACCCTGCGTTTTACGTTGCCACGGTAAGTGGCGCCGCGGGTTGGCTTGGTAGGTCCACTGCCTGGAGTGCTGTCAGCTGCTTGTTTCATTGAATCTTCAAGAACTCGCAAACGCTGCAAATATAACTCTCCGTGTGTGTGTTCTAGAAGCTGCGACTCATCTTCGTGGTAGCAGTGCAGCATGCGTATGGGACATGCTGTGGGTGGGGGCGGGCTCAGCTGATGTGTGTTGTCTGGCATATTTTTGTTCAGTGCAATGGGTCGTATCCGTTCTGAAAGAGAAAAGGAGCGGGAGCCACGACGAGATGATAACCTCCGCCGCGAAAACTGGGGCTCAAGCTTGAGTTCGAGGAAGGCAGGCTCTGGATCTGCGGGCACTCCTGCTTCGCCCGTGGGTTCGCAGGCGTCGACTGTACCAAGCGCAACGACTGGGGGCGCGCTGGCGCCTCCGGTGCCTCCGCCGGGGCGCGCGGTGGAGACCACAAAGAAGTAAGGACGGGAGATGTTTGTTTATTTTTTTGGGGCATGTCCTCTTCCAAGCAACGGGGAACAGTCCGTATGGGATGCGGTGGAGAGAGGTTTAGTTGATGTCCTGCGTGTCGGGCTTCACGTGGCGGTATGCATTCCACTGCGTAGTGTTCCTCGTGAAGACACTCGTGGCACCTGGATAGGGGGTGCCTGCAAAAGCTGTCGTGACGTAGTCGGCGTACCAAGGGTTCACGGGCGGAAATAGAAACGCTCTCTTTATTATGGAGGGGTCAGAGGATCAGGAGGAATGTGGAGTGTAAAGACTATTTTTCGCGTACCGGTGGAAGTAATCACACGAGTGTAACTGTGGTCCAGCTGGGGACCTCAGAGAAGACGACTCTGAGTTGCTTATCGTCAATAAGAATTTATAAAAGATGTGGTCTTCGTGCGTGCTGTGACAGGGCCCCGGAGACTGACGCACCTGGAGGCGCCCCGAGAGGCCAGAACCAGCTTTCAGAGGTAAGGGTTTGATGGAAGAAGGGCCGTTGAGTTGCGTGAACCGAGCGCAGCTGGCTCATCCGGTCACGGCTTACCGGGTTACGCGGGAGTCAGTCCGTATCCGTAGAGCACAACTGAAGTCCTGTACGCGCAAGGAGTTTGCGATCTCCAGCGGTTAACTTCGCAGCTTCTGTACTCTTCCAGCTCAACAGCCGAGCGACCTCTCCGCTCTTTCTCAGTGTCCCGGTGATAGTTGAGAGGTTCACTGACCTTGCAAAATTGGACTGTTGCCGAGGACGCCGCGAAACCGTTAAGGGGTGTCCAAAGTGCTCTTGTTTTCTCAGCTGCTGGCGCCGAGCACCGCTAGTCTGCGGCGGATGTCCTGGTCCAATCAGGGATTGTGGATTCTTGTGGACCTCTTAGAGTGTGCTTCTTGTGTTAGGAGGCGCAAGTGAAGGCGGCACTGTCCGAGCTAAAGGACTTGGTTCAGTCTCTTGATCTTGACATGGCGCTTCAGATGCTGAAAGAGTTGAATCTCTCTCCGGCTGTGCACGTGGTGAGTATGAGTCGGGAACATTCCATGTTGTTTCACCGGTACGGACGAATGCAGTGTCTTCCCACCCGCGGAAGGTGGGGAGGTTTGGACTACAGTACTTTCCGCGGTGGATTGTCAGGGTGTCTCTTCCTAGGGATGTTGCCTGCGTGACGGAGTATCTCTCGGAACGTTTGTGCGGATTGCCGATTCCGGGGAAAAGCTCATTGCGGTGACGTGTTTTGAAGGAAGGGATCAATCCGTTTATTGACCGATCGGCCAGGGGACAGTTACAGCTACTGCCAGGTGGTGAGGAGTACTACGGTGTCTTTCGTTGGTGGTTCGATGACGCTTGCTGCTCGTGTTCTGTGTTAGCGGGGTATTCTCACAGCGTCAGCAACTAGGAGTTCGGGATGCAAATCGATCTGTTGTGCGCATTCCTTTTTTGTTGTGAGCAGAAAGTTTTCGATGAGTGGCTGAGACATGCAATCGAAGAACTCGTGGCGGACAAGGAGCACGTTAACCGCCAGCGGGCGCTTGTTTTCCGGCTGTTTGTGCAGTCATGCATTGCCGGTATTCTTCAGGCGGAGTCGTTGAAAGCATGGTAGGGCGCAAGAGGCACTGTCGAGGCTGGCCAGTGGCCTTCCATTGAGTCTTTCTTTTCTCGTGGAGTCAGCGCTCGATGATGCTGGAGCCTGCAGTATTGCTTGCCGGTGCTGTTGAAGGAGCGGGACGTGTGGGACCCGGTTCGATTGCGTTGTGACATGTGGTATTGTCGGAGACAGTTGTCCTGGTACCGAAGAATCGGCGGAAGGGCACTTGCTCTTCCGGAGGTGAATCACATTCCGCATGTTTTTTTTTTTTTTCTACAGCTTGAAGCAATTCATGTCAAGTACAGGCGAAGATGGAGAGCAGGAAACTCTGGAAGACAGTCCCTACTCGGACATGAAGATCGACGTTCCCCGATTAACCGAATTCATGAAGGAGCTTCTTCAAACCATTGAAAGTAATTCTTGCACTATAAGCCGTCGCGTGCCATGTGGTTGTCCGAATCTCATAGATCTAGTGCTACAATAACACAGTCGGTACGAAGTCGAAACAAGGTAGTTGACGGTGAACCAGTGGCTGAACAAAATGTTCTCTCCCTTTTGGTTGCCTCCGGGTCCGAAGAGACGCCTGCTTCAGAGCAGGCGTTGCAACACGAAGCTGAAGTTTGATGCAGCCAGGTTCATAGCATTTCCACATATCGCTGTTCCGCGCACAACCGGCCCGACTCTTGACAGGACCGGTTTTCACATTCCGACGGCACTCGCCTGTGCTCAGGCCAGCACCCATGTTGTGTGCGTAGCGGTCCCAGAAAATTGTGTATAGAACAGCGTTTCAGTGCACGGGAGCGTCCAAGGTGTACAACTCTGACCTCATCGTTTGTGTAGGTGGCGGGTGAAGCCCTCAGACACGAGCTCTCAGTGACGGCTCACGATGTGGAATACTCCTTACAGCAGGGCCTGCTGCATCGCCCAAAAAAGGTAGTGAAGGCTCAAAGCGGCTAGCGTTCTGACTATTCCCCGTGCGTGTTCTTGTACGCGGCGTATTCTGTGGGGAGGTGTTAAGTTGCAGGACTGCGTGTTCCACTTCTTCAGAGTTGCCAAGGCTGTTGTTGCGCAGTTGGGAGTATCAGATCTCCGTTTCATAGAAGCGGACGGTTTGTCGCTCGGACTGGCACTCCATTTGTGTTGGCGTACATATATATATATATATATATAAGTATATAAGTACGGAGTGCCGAGGGGCGGTGAAGCTTCGCTCACAGTTGATGTCTCCCGGCGTATGCCTTCTCTCTGGTTTCTTGTTCAGCCGTGGATACCAAGCGGGAGGTCTTGAGCACAAGCACACTCGACGACCTCAAGGGGAAGCTCTGACCGGTTGCGGCAGTAGCCCGAAAACCCCAGAGAATCGAAGCTGCGGTTTTGTCTCGCTGTGTGTCACAAGCGTCGAGTCTGGTGGTATCCGAGATGGAGCCTTTTGAGTAGAGCCGGGCTCTCTTTGTCGAACGCAAAGTCAATGCGAGCAACGTGTTTAACTTTTTCAAGACTGTGGGGACAGTTACACCGTTTCGGGAGAGTATTGTAGTATTTTGCAGGACTGCCCTTACCGGAAGTTTGGGGTACGCGGTGTGCGACTTCCTTCAATAGCATAATCATACGTCACGTTAGAGAGGTTGATGGTGTACGCGGAAAAGTTTGCCGTGCGTCGAATCCCGTCCGCACTGCAAGCGCTTTCGCTGGGTTCATTCTCTTGATCGACTTCGATAAAACGGAGCCGTTCCCCCAAAACCCTCGCGCATGCAGATGGCAGAGCGTGTGGTTACTTGGCAAGTGGGTTGGTGTGTCGCACCGCGCTTCCGCTGGGTAATTGTAGCAGCGTGGTCACTGTTTTGGGAAGCTAGCGCATGCCACTTGTGGCCTTGATCCCACTCATGTGCAACTGGAGTAGGCATCTTGGGGGCGAAGAGGAGGGGGGATAGACAGCAGACGGACAGATTCGTGGCTGGAGTTCTCTTCTGTGCCCGTCCTGCTTGTCAGCAGTATGTGGTGGGGGTTGCGCTGTCACGAAATTCATTTCGTCTCCGTTCTCACGGCGCTAAGCACTTGCTCCGTGTCCGAGGACGTTCTCATTTCGTGTTCAGAGAACTCGTAGGGTCTGTATTTTTGCGGGAGGGCTTTTGTTGGTAAGAAAAGGTTGGAAAAACTTTGTTCTGTTCGCAAAACGTACGGACCCTGTAGGAGAGCTTCTATACCAGTTCCCGTTCGTCTGCGTGTACGGCGTACGGGAACGAAACAAATATCGTACGCCTTATCCGTTCAGCGGATGTCCTGACAGCACTCGTCCCGTGGCGAAGGCGGGTGTGACAGCAAAGACACTTGTATTTGCACATCAATCTGCAGTACTGCCGCAACCCCTGCACAGATGCAGGTCCTTACAGTAGTTTCACCTGCATCCGGGGTGTTCCCTGCTTCGAAGGGTGTATAGGCAGCATAAGACTGCATGCCATGGGTACACTCTACCTGTTTTTTGGAGGGTGTGCGTATACACGGAAATCTCTCATCGTGACCACAGATAGCATCAGACCAGACCCGAACTTTTTCCTTCGTTTTCACACTCTTCAGCGGTTCCAGAGAGGGCAGCTGTAGTTACGCTTCCTTCAGTGTATTTGTCTGGGTAACCACAGCCGTCGGTAGTAGTTTACGAAGCTGCCAGGCTTCGTCGTGTTTTGTTCTCGAGATTCGCCGAGGGGGGGTCGGGAACAACCTGTTCATGGGTGCCCATTGTGTCGAGCTTTGGTGGGATTCTCGGACGCTGGCGAACCAGCATTACGCCCTGCAAAGAGTGCGTTCCCGTTCTCCGGAAACTATACGAATTCTTGTAGCTCGTCCGAGCAGTGTCGGATCTCCTCGAAGGATGAGTTCGGGTGAGCAGGACATTTGAGATGTAATTGAAATGGCTCATCTTTTGGTACGTTTTCTCATTGCTGGACGCAACCTTTAGCCGCTGACGCGGAACGTGCGAAGCTGCCAGATACACTGTAACGGGTTAGGCGTTGCAGACGCCTGCATCAGGCACCTTCGGCGGTAGAGTGACAGGCATAATGAGGACGGACTTTGGTTAGCCCAGTACGACGCCTCAGTGTGGACACACTCTGGTACGCGCAAGCATACGCCCACGTCCCCCAGAGCGACTGTCGGGAGGACTGTTTTCCGGACTGCGGCAGTAGGCTGTTCAAATCTCGGGACGTCCAGCACGCTCTGCGGGGGGGCGTCATTGAAGCAGATGGAAACACTACACCCACGAATTTCGGACCCCCGCAACGGAAGAAAACAGAGTTTCGGGCTGGGTCTGTCCGAACCGTGAGGCTTCCTCTGCGTCGTGGCTATGCCAGGTGCCTTGCTGAGGAAGACGGGCGCTTTCGTACGGAGACGTAGTTATCCCCTGTTACCCCATTCAAGCAGTCTGAGCTATTACTCCCGCCGGTCTGTGTGACATGCGTTCTTCTCGCGTCTTTTCAACAGCCACCTAGTGTCCTCCGAGGAGGGCGGTTTGCTTGAGAAACGGTCCGTACGAGGTGACTGCAGTGCCTCCGGACCACAGTCTGTTAGCCTACTGGATCCAACGGCTTGCAGCGAAGGCGGATGTTATCACGATGCGAGCAACTGGGACCGCTGGCAAGCAGGCAGTTCCGTTTCGGGTGAAATGACTGTAACGCTCCCTGTAACCACACTCTCCGGCAAACCAGCCGCGAAAGAGGGCTGCCCCAAAGCAGACGCCTGTCTTGTTTATCGTGAGTGGAGGCCGACTGCTGTGTGCGATGGTACACTCCTTGTCTCCAGCTGGGGGGTCGACAGAACGTCACCGCGCTTTTGGGGATAGTCCTCAGCCTGTGCTCAGGATATTAGTATCTTTGTTGATTCTGAGTTCGTTAGTGCGAACCCCGCCGCTGTAGTAGCGGTCTTGCCGAATACTAGCGTACGGCGCTGACCAGGTCACACAGTTCGTACACACCACGGCGGTGGCCAACGCACACAGCCTCCCCTCCCCCCATTCCTCAGTACACACAGCATGCCTGCGCCCAAACAAAACATATTCTCCTTCTTGTTTCTGAAATTTAATTCGTTCATCAGTTCCATTACTGAATCTTCGGCAGGAATCTTCCTTGTGGCTCTCTTGCCTCTACCCCACAGAACGCCGGTCGCCTTGGGCTTTCCGTACTGATCCTCTGTCCTCGATGTCTCCACTTGCTCCCCTTCGCGTGTCGCCGGCTAATCGGCCATGGTCGGTTCTGGTATTATCCCTTCTTTTCTCAGTCTTTTGTTTGCAGCAGCTTCCTCGTTTCGGGATTGTAACTCCAACAGACGCTGTCCGTCTGGGGACGGCGGAATCGCCGTCAGACGACACGTCTTCGTCTTCGCGGGTCCATCCGTCTTGCCCTCAGAAAGCGACTTCAGACCGCCAAAACACGTGCGCGGACTTGCGCGAAGCTGAAGAACTTCTGCTTCAGGAACAGACTTTGGCGGCAGAGAGTGTCGCGCGAGCAGCGGAAGAGGCTGAACAGTTCGCGAAGGCTGCTAGGGAAGCCGCAGCAAAAGGCGACAATGTTACAGCGCAGGAACTTGCCAGTGCCGCGGCCGTTGCCGCCTCGGAAGCTCAAGAACTTGCCGCGTACGCCCATGCTGTTTCAAATACAGACCCGGCGAGTTTGACTACTTCGGCGACAACTCCCGAAGCGGGAAAAAGTAGCGATTCGCAGGCACGGGAGGCCCCGTTTCTTCCCCGAGAAGTTACTTCGGTACCGGAGGCGCTAGAAGAGCTTGCGGCGCTAGACGAAGCAGCTGACGAAGCGGACCGAACTGCTGAGGAGAAGCACCTATCTGTCCAGCAGTACATTACTGCCGCCCAAGAGGCAGCAATCCGATATGACGAAGCGAGCCTCGCGTGGGAAAAGGCCAAAAAGGCGAAACAAGAAAATCTTGCCGCGGCGGCAGAAAAGGCAGCGAATGAGGCAGCAGCCGAGTATGAGCAGCTGGCTGCCGCTGCCCAGGTGCTAAGCCAGGAGGCGGCCGAGGACAATGAAAACGCACTCTCTCAAGCTATAGCTGCCCAACAGCTGAGACAGGCCGTGAATGAGAAAGTTGTTGTTGATGCAGGCGAAGCACGCGGCAAAGTGCCGCATGCCGTTCTGGCACCTAAGCACTTTAGGATCAGTGATCCGAACACTGACCGCGTGTTAAAGGTGTATTTCCACAACAACTATGGTGAGTGGCGGCACTGCTCAGTTCCCTAGGTGTTAGAGTGTAGCCTCGGAGTCGGCATGCGGCAAATTCACCTATGTGCAGTGTATGGAAGTTTAGTCCCGGACAGGTGCGGCATTTGCCGGTAGTCCGGAACGGCCACGTCGTCCTCGTGAAGTATTTATGTTAGGAATGCTGTGGCGGAGCAGAAAAGACCCGCTGTTCCGTAGGCTATCCCGCGACATCAAAACAAAGCCTCCTGGTAGTTCCTGGCCGGATGTGGTCTAGGTGATACCTGATGTTCACAGAGGCCGCTGGTTGCTGGCAACGCAAAGTGAAAAGGCAGCTGACGTGAGCTCCGGTGGCACGATGACTGAAGTTTTTCTCCACCGCAGGCGGTGGCCATTGTTGCTTGTATGCATCTTCAGTGAGCGTAGAAGGCCTTGACACAAGCCCTGCCCCTGTTGACCCCGTGAGCCTTCGGCGAGTAGCCTCCCTGCCTGCCGCAATGCTGTGTCCCGGCGATGTCTGCTGTTTTTTGTCAGCTCCCTTTGAGGACCTGCCGTGTGCTGCTCTTCACGCCGACGCCTACCTCTGTCGACAACACCCTCGTTGCATGGTCCAGTATGAGAAAGATGACCAACAAATTCTTCAGCGATGTCTTCTGGATGACGCCTACCTGTCTCTGGCTGCCAGCACACCCGACTTCTGCATGGCAGCTCCTGATGACATGAGTTTCTCGGGCTCCCCTGCTGAAGACAGCCGTGAACCAAGCTTACCACCCATGGCGGCTGTAACGGAGGGTGAAATTGAGGCTGTTGCCCTGGATCTCCTGCAGGAGCTCGGCGTGGACGGGCCTTTAATGCTCGAGCAAATGGCGAAGGATGGTCGTACCACGTCTGAGGGTCTCTGCGGGCTCGTTCAGGTAAGGCCGCTGTAGTGCCACAACAGCTTGGAGAGGTATATTCAAACTGGTCGGGTGCTCCTGTTAAAGCTTTGCAGGGCCGTCGTGTCTAGTCGTCCCACCGTGTGACCCAGGAGCCCTTTCCCTAGTAGCTGCCTCGCGAGTGCTTTGCTCTCTCCTTTTAGGCAGTTGCACTCTTGGGTTTGAAGGGCGCACTGCTGTTTGTACACTTCTACAGCAGCCTAGGAAACACCCGCACTAGAGGTATCAAGAAGCCTGGAGGTGCGGTTACCTATTCAGCGTGTTGTCCTTCTCTGTAGCCTGCACACTCCCAGCCTTGCAAAAAGTGTGTGGCCGTAGCCCGCTTTGCCTTGTTCCCTTGTTACCTTTAGTATTGTAGTCTGGTCTGGCAGCAGGCCGGAGGGCGGTTCAACCCATGCTCTACATAAGGAGCCGGTGCTTTCTATTTTGACTCGGGCGGTGTTTGCGCGCCTATACTGAATCATCTGGTTTTGCTGTGGTGTTTCGGGCTTTTGCAGTCTCTCTCTGACGAGCTCTTGCAAACTGACCGCGACCCGCGGTGCGTGACCCCGTCTGCCGAGGGGGCTGGGGAGAACATTGCCTTGACTACGGAGGCTCTTCTTGTCTCCTCTTTCGGCTTCATTTCCTCCACCCCTGCGTCTGCTGCTACACCTTCACCCGCGCCCGCCTCTCGGAGCGCCAGCATTCGTAGTCATTCTACTGGAGGTACTGTTTTTGTACAGTAGGTAGCAGTAGGCGAGTGAGCACGGGGGACCGGCAAGACCCGATTTGTTCACTGATACCGAGGAAGCTGAAATACTGTCGCCAGGCGGCCTGGCACCTGATACGTGATGCAAGTGCACGCGCTTACGTCGCCGTAGTGGTCGTGTTGTCGGATATCAGACATTGAATGACGACGTCACTAGGGAAGCACATATTCGTAGAGAAACGAGCGGAGCTGTGTTGGTGAACCCCTTTTCCGCGTGGAACGCCTAGCGATACTCTCAAGTCTTTCGAGCCGTACAATTCGGTTAAGCCAGCACTGTTGCCTGTCTTTGTGTCTTGTCTCCCAGGACGGAGAGGCTCCTTCGCTTCAGCCGAAGTCCCTCGTGTGTCTCCAACAGGGCTGTACGGGCTCCTGAGCTCGGCGTCAAAGAGCGAAGCACCGATCCGGATTGGTATCAACGGGATGGGACGCATCGGTCGCCTTGTGTTCCGCATCGCTATGAGCCGACCCGATGTGGTAAGTACACAGCGAAGCACGCAGCGGTGGGCGTACTTACCTTGCAGGCCGAAAATGTCCGAAGGTGGTGAATGTACCTCACCGTATGTCATGGTTTCCTGGCTGCGTTGACAGACAGTGTCGCACATCAACTGCAGCATGGATCCCGCGTACATTGCTTACATGCTCAAGTACGACTCGGTGCATGGTCGCTTTCCGGGCGAGATTAAGAGCACACCCAACAGCATCATCGCGAACGGCCAAGAAATCACCATCTCGAGCACTCGTGACCCCCATGAAATTCCGTGGGCCGACCAAGGAGTCGACTACGTGTGCGAGTCTACCGGCGCCTTCTGTACGACAGAGGACGCCATCAAACACGTGAACAGGTAAGACAACTGACTAGAAACCAAAGCGTGCAGCTGTGCGCGTACTCCCTTACCTTAAGAAAGAGGAATGAAACCCTTTGAGAAGTGTTCTTGAGACGCGTTGTCCGCAAAAGCGCAAAGCGGCCAACCGTAAACCAGCAATGCTAATGCTAAGTTTTGCTTTTACACGAAAGCGACACAATCTCGCGTTGCCCGGTCTGCATTACCGCTTGTGCCTCTGTACGTTCTAAATACACAAGCACGTCAGCTTACTCAGGTCGAGCTCCTCATTGCCCTGTTCCCCGGCTTTTCTTCAGAGCAGGTGGCGCGAAGCATGCCATCATATCCGCACCGGCCAAAGATGAGGCGACTCCCACTTTGGTTGTAGGCGTCAATGCGGAGAAGGACTACGAATCAAGCATGAAAGTTGTTTCCTGTGCATCGTGCACAACAAATGGCTTGGCACCTCTCGTGAAGGTGATCGATGATAACTTCGGTTTAGTGGAAGGTTTGATGACTACAGTGCATGCGGCAACTGGCACGCAGAAAGTTGTTGATGGTTCTTCGAAGAAAGACTGGCGGGGCGGACGGGCTGCAGGCGGGAACATTATTCCTTCATCTACCGGCGCTGCGAAAGCTGTGGCGAGGTGTCTCCCTCATATGAAAGGCAAGCTCACCGGCATGGCATTTCGCGTTCCGACATTGGATGTCTCTGTAGTCGATTTGACATGCAGGCTGAACAAAAGTACTACCTACGATGAAATCAAGAAGGCCGTGAAAGAAGCCAGCGAAACGTACATGCGGGGTATCATAGGATACACAGAGGAGCAAGTTGTTTCCCAGGATATCGTTGGATCACAATGCTCGACAGTTTTCGATTCAAATGCCGGCATTATGCTCAATCCCAACTTCGTTAAGCTTGTTTCGTGGTACGACAACGAGTACGCGTATTCTGCGCGACTCGTTGATCTCATCGCCGTCATGGCTGCCAAAGACGGTGTGGTTCCCCCCGGCGCTGGGCTAGACAGGAAACCTTTTTGAAATAAACCAGAGGACACAGAGAAAGGGTTTTCGTTGACGTGGGACAGGGGGTGGTTGTGGGGGTCAGAGTCGATGGAACGACAGTCATTTAGAGTGCAAAGGAAGGGGACATCTCCAAGACGCAGGAAGCGCCGCACGCTGCCCGGGTGCGATGAAGAGCAGGCCCTTCGATCGTTGCCTTTTGAGTAGACTGGTGTGTTTGCCGGTGCCTGAGTTTGAAACAGGGACTGCAGGCGACCGCACGTCTGATCGCCGAGCTTCATCTTTTCCTGGGAATACTAGTGGCCGTCACCCAGGGAAGTGTTTTCCCTCTTGTGCCGTGCCCACGCAGTGGTTGAGGTACCGTTCTCCGAGAAGTTTTGGTGGTGGTAGTGGTATGAATACTGATTACTCCGGGAAGTTTCCTGGTTCATGTGCGTCAGGGAGTACGCTTGTTGGCAGTGTCCGCAGGCGACCGACCCGCTCCTGCCTGCACATGCATCGCGTGCGGCTGTGGCCCGTCATCTGGATCATCGTGTTTCTGTGTGCTCTCGCTAGACAGTTTTTGTGTTGATCTGCAGAGCGAGTTGCTGCTCGCGGTGTAGAAGCTTTGCGAGTTTCCGCTTCGTTCAACCCCTTATTCAAAGTCTAACCAATTTTTAAGCTGTAGATTATGCAGCGGTAGCTCGCAGGCGGGACCACGTTCTCGCCCGGCCATGTGGGTTTGTCGTCCCTGGGGGAAGAGTACGAGCGTGAAGACGTTCTTTAGACGGACCATCACGTAGCCTGGGCATGCAGTGCTAACCGCATAAGGGTATGCCCAAGTTCACGAGGCTCTCACGCATGAGCCAGCTTTCGGCCGCCGAGCACAGTCGAAGTTCACATGTGAAAAATCAGTCTGCAGTACTGTAGCGAAGCCCAAGCCTTAATCATCTGTCTACCAGGAAGACGGCAGCTGACTGAGGCGCGTGCGTACCTAAGGTGCGAGAAGCGTATGCTGTCGGCGCTGGTGCATGTCATGTGGTTAGTATGGACAGCGACTAGTCCCATTTCTCGGAAGATAGACCACACCTGTAGTCGACGAAGCGGACGCGGACGACAGGGACCTTGCTGTTGCCCAGGGAAGCTGTCTGCCCAGTGAAATCATCCACTTTTTTTTTTCTTTTTCGGCAAAGATTCGCGCGCACATGGTTGGACCATGGAAGTCTGCTCGGCCCCCCATCATGCGGAGAGTTTGGCCGCATCGGAGCGTTAAAACATAGTGTGAAGTTTGGCTGTCCTTCACGCTGCTGTCGGGCTGGTACTCGGACGGGGCTGTACGAGCAAGACGACCCCATCTTCGCCGACAACCTCCTTCAGGTGGCAGATCCGGCGTGCAGGCGCTTCATCTTGTCGCGCCAAGTGGTCCGGCCCTGGTCGTCCGTCCCTCACTCTGAACAGTCACATGTAGCCGCAGAACTGCATACTCTCCGCCACGCAGCTAGGCGGTTCTCTGCGAAGCAGCTTCCGGCGGGTTTCAGCGTCACTGCGCATAACGTGACCGCAACGAGTTGACGAACATGCACAGCAGTCATCAGTACTCATATGAGCCCGACTTCTCATTCGGAGCCGCAAGGAAGGACTTCACTGTTTTAGCCAAGGCTCAGTAGAAGTGGCGCTCTAGGTGGGAAGAGTGCAGCCAGCGCTGCGATGGGGATTTCGCCCGTCTTCTTTCAGATTTTTTTTAAACCCTAAACTTTCCTCGTGCTTTCCCCCATGCATGCACTTGTGTCTGTCGCTACATTCCTTGCATGCGCTTGACTGCAGAGGGAAAGAAACCCCAGAGGAGAAAGGCTTGTCTGGTATTCCGGTCTTCCTTGTCGACTCCGCCGCCGCGTAGGAACGGTTATCGCGCTGGAATAGGCGGTTACTGATTCTGCGGAGCTGAGCTTGCTCCTGCCGTATGTGATTTAAGTAACTGCGTGGTTCATGAAGTTCAAAGCGTTCATTTTTCTTTTGGTCCCTTCCCGCCGCCGCTCGGACCTCTGCTTGTTTTTCTAATATGATGGGTACGGCTGAAACGCGGTACTACGGGAAACGACTCAAGTGTCACCAAGCAGCAGCTGTCGTTCCCTGTTTTGCCCTTTACGGATGGCCGGGATTATACCGGACTGAAGTGCTTTACCTCGTCGTGTGTTTTGCTGACGACGCTCTGCGAAAGGTCCCTTACTTTCTTTTGTAGGGCCGGGGGGGTCTCCCTGTATGGCGACTCAGCGTGGCTTCTTTTCTGTAAGGGTTCCACTTCTGCTTGAAACAACGAGGCCTAACTATGCCTCAGCAGGACGGTGTCGCCCTGCTGGGGAGGAGAATCTGTTCGGGGTTTCAGCTCCACTTCTTTTTGCCACGGTCGTCGAAGGTTTGCGGGACATGAGTTGCTTGTACAAATCTTCTGCGATCCCAGTTTGCACGCTCCTTTCCATCATTGCTTCCCGGAAGAAAGAAACCTTCTTTTTCTCCGTCCCGTAGCGTTCGACTGTGCTGTCTCTAAAGGGCCAGGTAACGGGTCAAGCATTCCTCATTGTAGGGTGTGACTCTGTGCCTTGCCTAGCCGTTGCCGTCTACTGTCTCTAGCTGAACTTGTACACGTGTACATAGAATCGACGAGCTCGACGCGTATCCATGCGGGTGTTGGTGGTTTTTGTTTCGAGATTTCTGCTCACAGGACAACTTTCGATGGTACCGTCTTTGGCGGTTTGCAGTTGATATCTTGCCGTCTGTGTCTTTTTTCTCCGCCTTGCACCTCTTCTGCCCACAATGGCTGTCAACATACCCGCCGGGGTCATCCGGCATGGCCCCACGGAGACGACGGGAAGCAACTACCCTTTAGGGAAAGGACGTCACATGATGGAGGTGAAGAACAAAATGCCAGCGCCTGTTCAGATCACAGCTGAGCAACTTCTCCGAGAAGCTGTTGATCGTCAATTGGATGATCTTGCCCAAATTCGGCCTCAACAGAGGGTTGTTGACGAAGATGAGTTGCAGCAATACCGAGTAAGAAAAAGAAAAGAATTTGAGGACACGCTGCGGCGACAACGACATCACATAGGAACGTGGATCAAATACGCCGAATGGGAGGCCGCACAAAAGGAATTTCGTCGGTAAGTGGGCATTCTTCCCGGGTCTTCCCGCGCGCGCTCTGAAGCAAAAGGTGTGTCGTGTCAGGTGAGCACGTGGACGCTCCTTCGGTCTTCCCTACCAGTGGGACTGTCACCCGTGTTTGTACCCCTGAACTAGGACGTGCGTGTTCGGCTTGTCCTTTGTTTCGGACGTCGGCCCTGACCTGCGCGGATGTGAGAAACAGTGTTCTTAGGCACGAGTTCCCGGCACGGGGAGGGGGTACCACCTGGAGCGTGCGTGTACGTCAGGCTCCTTCAGCCGAGATAGTGACTGATAGACTGGACGCCGGATATCAGTCCGCGGAAATGAAGTCCACCAGGACTGAGTTACAAAACTCACAAATAGGATATCATATCACTTCTCCTTGTGGCGGCACTCACGTCTTTCTATACCTCGTGCTTCACGTGGGCACCGTTTCAGCAATAGGGAACAA
>NW_027153727.1:25178-73857 GCF_002600585.1 Cystoisospora suis
GCTTGCAAGGCGGTTATGAGAACGTTTTGGAAATGCAGACGTGACGGTGTTCAACGACTGCAGTTGGCGCCGCCACCGTAGCGGTTCGTTGTCTGTTTACTGCAGTCGCAAATCTTCTCCGGGCACAATCTATCCAGGTAATGGCTAACAAACTTGTTTTGTGTAGTCGGCAGGGGAATGCGAGCACTAGGCACTGCTTTCTACGTTCACCGGAAGCGTGGAAATTGCTTGGACAAAGAACGAGCAGCCCCTTGGGTGCGCAGTGCAATGTACCAGAGCGTCGGTGCCTCAACAGGTGCTGCACTGCAGCTAACGGTCGTTCGAGCTATGTGCTTGCCTGGATGTCTGAATGTGTGTACGTGCTTCTGTGATTCACATGCCGTGGTTCTCTCTGTAGCCGAGCCGGGCTGCCAGTCTGTTTCGTCAGTGGTCCGAGTCGTTTGGTGTGACCATCCTGTTTAGCGAGAGGTGCAGACCACGCCGCAGTCCCGGAGTCTGACCGAAGCCAGTGTCGTTTCCAGGACCCTCGTCTCTGCTTTTTGTGCAGGGCACGCAGTGTGTTCGAACGCGCGCTCGGGGTCGACTACCAGAATACAACGTTATGGCTCAAGTACATCGAGATGGAGTCGAAGAATAAGTTCATCAACAGCTGCCGAAATTTGTTTGACCGTGTCTGCCTCCTCCTTCCGCGCCAGGAACAATTCTGGTATAAGTATGCTCACATGGAGGAACTGCTTGGCAACTACGCAGGTAAGGGAGAAACCTGGGTTGTCTTCGCCTGATGCTGAACGGCATATCGTAGTAAGGTAAAGAAGTTCAGGCCGGTTTTGGACTGTAACTAAGTCGTGACAAAGCTTAGAGGAAGAAGGGTTTTCTAGAAGTGAGAACAGGATTCTTGGAGTGTCCTACAGACATTGTCCAACAAGGATTGATCCTCAGTTCATTGTAGAGGTAGGATTCGTTTCTTCTCTCCCGGCTGGAGCCTTGGTCATCAATCACGTTATTGCCCCGGTGGTGACGCTGCGGGCCGAGCAAAGCGTCCAGCCGACAGTGTCACGAGATGAGCTGACTAGAGTTGCGTTTCCCGTCGTGTCCGCGATTGCAGCCTGCGTATGAGGGCTCTTAAGACCAGCAGGGCGAGAGGAATAGACTTCACTTCCTCCGTTGCACACTTTCGCCGACAGGCCACCCGGGAAATGCATTTGCACGTTAAGTTTCAACAGCCTGTTCTAGTGCAGGCATGCGTGCTTGTCGCTCGCGAGTTGCTGTGGTGCCACTGTGCGGCAGGTGCTCGGAATGTCTATGAACGGTGGATGGAGTGGAATCCAAGCGACAAAGGCTGGATGCTGTACATACACTTCGAGGAACGGTGCAAAGAACTGGAGCGCGCTCGTAAAGTGTTCGAAAAGTATGCTGTACTGATACTCAGATTGCCGTTCTCAGAGCACACGAAAGGCGCAGCGAATAGTGGAGGGTGTCACACCGCTCGGTTAGTCTGCAGTCTGTTCAGCTGTAGTAGAGTACAGTCAGAACAAGGGCTGTTCCTTGGCTTTCGACGAAGCTTCTTTCTCCGGTGAAGCAGTTACCTGTGCGCTTTTCTTGCTGTGGTTGGAGAACCGAGATACCCGTACTAGACGCATACTCTGGATAAGCTTGAAGAGCTTTGGAGCGACTGTCCGAGTGTTTCTTGCACTCCGTTTTGACGCAGGGAGCAAGAATACGTCTTAGGACTTCTGTGGTTCTCGGACTCGCAGCTGGGGTCGTTTGATCAGTATAGTGTTTTGGTGGAGGCAGGTTAAGTTCTGCGCAATCAGACCTGTGTCCGCGGCCTTACAGGTAAAGCGGGATGCCTTCTAGGTCTGGACTTCCGTAGCTAACGTGTTCTTTTATACGCAGGTACTTAAGCAATCGCCCGTCGCAAGAAGCCTTCCTGCGGTTTTGCAAGTTCGAAGAAAGACACAAGAACATCCCCAGAGCTCGAGCAGGTTTTGAGAAAGCGGTAGGTACCTCCAAGGCTTGCTCGTCTTCGGGTGGTCGCGAAACCTGGGCGCTCATCTACTGCTGTCACATGACGGGACTCTTTTGACAGAACCTACACATTGCGGCGTCCGACCTCCTCGGCTGCACTGTAGCATACTTTGGGGTGTAACCCGCCGCCGCTCGAGAGACTGCTTTGTTCATTGTCTCGAAGTGTGCGCCTCGCCTCGGGACGCCGGGGTGTGTCCTTTGGACAGACGCTAAATTTTCAGAGACTGGGTGCATTTCTTCAACAGAAGCCGTGTTCAGCCGGGCACGCGCGTCTCCGCTGTGGCTGTACGAAGGTGCACAGGTGCTTGGTGCGAAAAACAAAAAAATCAAGCTTTTCTTCTCTGCCTTTCATCAAAAAAATAAACCACACAGTTTTCAAAGAGGCAGCTTGCAGACTGAGTGTTGATTGTCCCTTGCGTCGCAGATTGAACTGCTTCCGGAGGACATGCTAGACGAGGCTTTCTACATCAAGTTTGCTCAGTTTGAAGAACGGCAGAGGGAAACTGAAAGGTAGTTGAAGGGAAGGGAACAGTTACGTCCGTACATTTCGTCAGCAGGTTTCGTCAGCTGCATGCTGGTACGACCGTCAAGGTTCTCTTGATGTTCTGTGCTCTTGGTGTGCCGGCGAAGGCAGCGGGATGCATGTGGGTCTGTTCTGTGCGCTTCATTGGGCCGCACTCCTCATCTGGTCTGTCTAATTGCGTCTCCCGCGCAACGCTGCACGACAGCAGCTAAATGTTCAAGAGGCTGGGCTGTGGTTTGTCATTCCGTTGGGTTTGTACGTCCGGCAGCCAAGCCGGAGGCCATCTGCCAGAGCGCTTCTCTCTCATCAGTGACATATTGAGACTGCGTTTCCTGGACGGAGAGTTGCTAATACTGCAGAGACGGCTAACTAGGCGCCCGCCACCCTGAGTCTCCCACGATGGGACCCAAGAGAGCGTGGGACTTCGGCGGCTCAGGGATTGCTTTGTCGATGGTGTGGATCGTGCTGCTCGGTCTGGCTTTATGGACTGTGTTTCTAGGGCGAAGGTTATTTATCAGCAGGCACTCGAGCGGCTGCCTAAAGGCGAATCAGACGTTCTCTACGAAAAATATGTCACCTTTCAGAAGCAGTTTGGCGACAAGTAGGCCGCTCCTCTAGCCATCTGAGAACCAGTTCCTTCTGTCTCGTTGAGCCCTTTTTTCAAGAAGCATGCGCGCGGCACTCAACTTGGGTCGTGGTTTCCGTGTTGTCATAGTGCTGGGTGTCCCGAAAACAGTTTCTTGTTTGTTTTCGACCTTCTGCTGCGACCGTAGCTTCGGACACAACGACTGCATAGTTTTTGTGCTCCTGGTATTTGCGATAGTTTTTTTCACGTACAGTCTTCCCTGACTGGATAGGTGTGTGGAAATTGTGGCAAAAACAGGCGTCCGTCTCCGTGACTAGGCTTGGTCCATTTTCAGTGGGTCTGCTGTCCGTAGACGCTGATCCCGAATATTTACGCACTACTGTAACTGCTTCTTGAAAGACAAGTATAGATACGGTAAGGGGACTGAGTGAAATATTCAAATGGCTGAAGTAACTTGAGTGCGCCTGCGTCACTGTGGCCCCTGTACGCGACCTGCCCTTGTTTGGCCATACTGTGTCAGGCTTCACGCGCGTCGCTGTGTGAGCTGTTGTGCCGTATCCCGGGACCGGACCGAAATAGATGACACGATCCCTCAGGATTGTAGGCCTCCTTGGATGTATTCTCGGGGTAACGGTTGTTGCATGCGATGATCCTGTCTTGCCTTGGCTGGCCTCCGCGTACCGGCCTGGTGACTACAGGCTTCGCAGGATTGTGACCCTCATACGTAGCCCGATGTGGAAACATGGACACACTCCAGTGTTTACGTAGTCAGTTATCGCTGCTCTTGGAATAAGGCTGTCGCTGCTGCATACATGAACAAGTAGACTCCAAGGCCGCATGCGTCTCACCGGCGGCCCAACTATGACCTGAGGGAGACTTCCTCAGATTGATGCTGTTGTTGGCAAGTTGACCGTGCAGGCGGAAATCAAAGAGAGTCTCTTTGTTCGTGATTTTTCTCAGAGAAGGCATCGAGGACACGGTGCTGTCAAAGCGGGCTTTTGTGTATGAGGAGGAACTCCACAAGAACTCGCTGAACTACGACTGCTGGATTGACTACATTCGGCTGGAGGAAAGTCGAGGCGACATCGACAAGATCCGCAACACCTACGAGCGTGCTTTGGCAAATGTGCCACCTGTAGCCGAGAAACGCTGCTGGAAACGGTACGTTCTGTGAGGCAGAGTAGATATGCAAGGAAAGGCTTTTTTGCAGCGTGTTAGGATCTGTTGTGCGGTGTGGAGTTTGTAGGCAATGCCGCGTTGTGTGTCTTACTTTCTTGTCGTTGTCTCGGCTTTACGTTGCCTGAAGGACAGCTTCCTGAGCCGTTGCACGGGTGCCAGACTTGTGAGCGGCTACCCATGTTTCGTCTCTTCTTCATGCCGGTGCTTGTGCGTTAGAAGTGGGTCGGCGCGGGCCCGTACCTGTCCGGATGCGTGTACTGGCTTTTTGGTATGTCTTCAGGCAGGCATACTCAGTTTCTGGCTCTGCACCAAGGTTCAGCAGCAGGCCGCTATGCCAGCAGTTACACGAATGTGTCATTAGTATAAGCCAGGTATACTCACGTATCTGCTTTGGCTGAGCATTTCTGGTTGCCTGTTTAGCGTCGCAGTGATTGCGGTGTGGTTGGAAACGTGGGCGGCCTATGCCTTTAGCGTGGAACCATCTAACTGGATAAGAAGACGCTCTCGCAATTGTGGACAGATATGTCGTTTTTTGACCGGCACCGTGTCAGTCATTGAACTGTTTCTCCATTCGTGTTTGGTTTTAGAGAGTCGTTTTCTGCGGCGTTCGTCTCCCCGAATTCAGAACCTGGCCAGAGTACATTCATCGGGGACAAGGGCGCACCTTCTTCTTATCTCCCTGGCGTTTCTGACGATCCTGTATTCCTCCTAGGCTAGTATCTCTCTTCTTATGCATGCATACTGCTTCGGTCGCGCAGGGACCGGATCTTGGCGTATCTGCAGTCACTGGATCATCCGTGTTTCTCAGGTATGTGTACATCTGGATCTGCTACGCGTTGTTCGAGGAGCTCCAGGCAAACGACATCGCACGGTGTCGGGAAGTTTATCAGAAAATGACTGAGGTGATTCCACACAAGAAATTCTCCTTCGCCAAGGTCTGGTCTCTCTACGCGAGCTTCGAAGTAAGAGCGCCATCTGCATACCGCTCTCTATCCGCACACGTGCACCAGATGCAGGTGTGAACTTCACGTCGTTGCCTGATGGAAGTGGCGTCTCCCATGCTTCCTAGCATTCGGTCCTGTACACACCAGTGTGATTACAGGTACGCTTTGTTTCAGTAGGAGAATGGAGTATGGGTCCTTTGTTCTAGGAAGAGAAAGAAAGATGGGATCAGCTTTTTGTTTGTTTTCCGCACTTGTGCTCTGTATTCCAGTTCCGTGCTCCTGCAAAACAAAGCGCGCGTGCGGGGTGCCGTGAACCCTACAGGCTTTGTGCCTAGGGTCGTGTTCTCTTAGAGTGAAAGTACGCTCAGCATATACGTGTACAGCTACCCACTATGCACATGCTTCCTTTCGGGTTGCATCGTATCTCCGTCTATTGTGCCCCACTTCTGTCTCCGCTGTACTCGGGCGCACGAGGAGACAAAGAAAGAAAAACCGAGCCAGGCGTCATGGTGTTTGCTAGGTTGTTCCTCTCTATTAGGTCCGACAGCTTGATTTGAATCGGGCCCGGAGAATCTTTGGACGGGCGATTGCAGAGTGCGGGAAGCCAAAGATTTTCGTTGCGTACGCCCAGCTTGAACTGCGACTCGGTAATATTGACCGTTGCCGTCAGATCTATGCGAAGTTCATTGAGCTCCACCCCTTCAACCCTAGGGTAAGGGGTCAGTTCTCTTGAACAAAGAACGGCGAAAATGTCTAAAGTACAGACGAGGAGGGATTCAAAGCAAAAGAAAGAAGCTACCCCGCGCAAGGCACGGGCAGCCGGGTAACATTTCCGTCAAATACGGGAGCGCGTACCAGGGAATAGTGCAATTGCTGCCTGTTTCTGATCTAGCGGTCTTTTAGAAGGTGAAGTAGTTTGGCTCGCATTGCGTCACTCAGGATAGACCGACCGGCCCACGTCTGCTGTGAATGGATGGCCCGCTAGAACCTGTCCAGAATACCAAGGCTGCTTTTTATGGGGCGGTGTGCAAAGCACAGTGACTACGGCGGAGACATGAAAAGCTGCTAGGAACTTTCTTCCTTGAGCCACAAGGGGGACTGAGCGAAAGGCGGATTCTTTTCTCATCCTAGTTCCTTCCCGCTGAGGCGCGCGAGGGCCAAACTGTGGAGTTCTGTGCCCGAGATCTACACGTGGATATGTCCGCAAAAGCGATGTGTGCCTCTCACTTCAGGTAATGTCACATGTCCTTGTTGGCACAATACTTGTATATTGGATTAAAGCTGTCATCACTGCTTCAACAAAGGGGAGTCGTTAGAGACAGGCACATTTTCTAGGACAGTTTACTATGCTTTCCGGAAGCCCTCTCCTCTCTGGTTACTGTTCAGGCGTGGATTGCGATGATTGACCTTGAGATGGTGGCCGAGGAGCAAGAGCGCACACGGGCGCTGTGCGAGCTTGCCATTAGCATGGAACAAATGGATATGCCTGAGCTGGTGTGTTAGTCTGTCACCTTCTCCGTCTTCAATCTTGCTGAGGTCACGTGTCTAAGTGCGGTTCGCTGCTTGCGCCATTGATCAGCTAGAACTGAGAGTGTTGCGTGTTCGACAGCGCCTAGATGTGGTTCATGGCCGCTCCATCAGATCAATGCGCTGTCGACCACGTGTGTGGGATCTGCGTCTATGGCAGGATGTTGTTGCCGCATCGGCTTCCCCAGAAATCTGAGTTTTTTGTGAGCTGCGCGCGCATGTCCAGCAAGATTCGTAGAGATGCGCGGCTTCCCTCCGTGGTGCTGTGAGCGCGAGCTTGCCCTGNNGCACGGTTCAGCACTGATTCCTGTTCAATGCCCCTCGGCAAAACGTTTGCGTCTCTTGGGAAGAATGCTGACTAGTGGTCCAGGAATCAGTGCTGAACCGTGCATGACGGAGGGCATAGTAGCTTGGTTGGAGTGGTAACTGCAAATCTAGAGCTTGTTCGAGGCTCAGATTCCGACCCTGCACTCTTTTCTTACACCATGTTAGCGTCCTTGTTCAAGCAACGGACGACAGTAGGAATACCATGAGCCATTAGTGAAGTGCAGTGGTATCTTGGCTACACAATTTTTACCCGATGGCGACGTTGCACACTTGGCAGCACCGTTGATGTTTACTCCGATCGTCACGGTGAACTATAGCGTTCTCGGGGAACAATCCGTGTGCAGCGTAGAGGTCGTTGCGATGTGTGCTCGACCCTGCTATCCCATGTCCATCTGCCTCAACAACTGAGGTCGGGGACTGTTGCGCGGTGTTTTTCAGCTGTGGAAGACATACATTGACCTGGAAATAGGATGGGGCGCTTTGGATCGCGCTCGGAATCTCTACGAGCGCTTGGTGGAGAAGACGCAGCATGTGAAGGTCTTCAAAAGCTATGCCGACTTTGAGTGGCGTGTTGCGGAAGACGTTGCCAATTCACGCAAGGTACTGAACTTTACCGTGGGCTGGAGGGTCAGTTGCTTACTGTCGGGACGAGATGTCAGAGGTCTCACACAGGTTCTATCTTCTCTGTCAACGCAGTGTTGTGCCCGGCCGTTGTGCGAGTTTCGCAGTAAATGTGCTTGGCTCTTCTCAGCAATTGTATATGAAGAGTTGCCCCCCCGATGTCAGAGAAGGGTCAGCTCCGCGTGGTACTCATAGCAAGCATAGCTATTTTCCTAGAGGTTGCGCTCCCGTTGGGTCATCTTTGCTCCAAGGAAGCTGCAAAGCTGCAATGACAACGGTGAAAGTTCGAGGGCGCTCGTCGATAGGCTGCATTTCTACGGCGTTGCTTAGCCGGCACGAGGACAGAAATAGAACTACGGTGACGCATGCGCTACAATGTAGACAGCACCCATATCTCAGCTTGTCGTGTGCTTGTCTCCCACGTCGGTCTTGACAAGGGGGCGTACGCCTCGTGCATGTTGGGATCAGAATTTATTTCGACCAAGTACAAAACTCACCACCTGGATGCATCGCTGGTGACATTTCATCAACAGGGCAGGTGTACAGGTCGGGGCGGTTTGTTCCACAAACGTCATGCTCGTAGCCTGAACCTGTGCTGAGACTTTTTTCAACACAGCACTGCGTGCGCTGAGGGACACGTGCCGGTTGCAGGTACTCCAGCGCGGTATCGAGGTTTGCAAGAGTAACAGCGCGGACGCAGAGCGCGCATCCCTTTTAGAGGTAAGCTCGACGTTAGGCAGACATCAGGTTTCGCCAGTTTGTTCCCACAGGACTCGAAGGCTGAAATTTCTGTCTCGGTACCCCATTGTGTGAGTCTGCCTTTTGGCGCGTTGTGGGTCTCCAAGTGTGTTTCAGAGAAAATGAATGCTTAGCCGCAAGTTAGCGTCTAAACATTCATTAAGTTAGCGTCTAACAAAAGCCGACGCCCACGGACATTTTTGTGCCTGCATGTGTGGGAAAGCACACCAACTGGGTAGGTTGAAGGACGAAGATCCCGACTAGCAATAAGAGGCGGATTCAACAGAGTGAAATTGGTGAGGTGTGCCTCTGTGCTGTTGTTCTGTACCATCGGTCTTTTTCATTTCTCCGTGCATGGGAAGATAGATCACACGTTTGTTTCTATTGCACCTTCCTCTCAAGCAAGACAGACTTGACATGATTAGTCCGGGCGGCAGTTTTCCCCAACGGAAGCTCGGGTCTTTCAACCGAGGCTTGGTGGGGTGTCGGACAATCTTGTGTCATTCGTCTTCTCGAGCCTTCTGTTTATCTGCGTCAGCACTGGCTAAGCTTAGAACGTGAAGGCGGGGACGCGGAGGCGATCGCACGGGTGTTCAACATGCTGCCGAAAAAAGTCAAAAAGATGCGTGTGGAAAAGGACGAGGAAACGGGCGAAGAAACTGCCGTGGAGACGATTGCTTTTGTCTTCCCTGACGATCCAGGAAGCGTTGCGGTGAGGAAACGAAGCGCAGCATGTCTTCAGCCATCAGCGTATCTCGTGTGCAGGCAGACGGATTCTCCCTCTTCGACAGAATGTCTCCACCATTTACGTATCACTCGACGGGCTGCCCAGTCTGAGAGTGACGCAGTGTGCGGGCTGGACAGCGAACACTGCCTGGTATTGTTGAGGCTTCCTTCACGTGCTGACGCGTGTACACGTTTTTCACAAAAGCAAGAAATGTAGGGACTGCGCAAATTTTTGCGTCCACGAGAAATGTAGGAAAGAGAATCGGTTTTTCAGGCCGATAGCAATACCCGGAAGGCGGCTATTGTAAGCCTTGTGCTCCTGAATCTGTATTTTTTTCAGAACCTGAAGATTCTTCAGGCCGCGAAGTTGTGGAAGAGAAAACAGGCGGCTGGAGTTTAGGATCAAATGAAGGGAAGGTGCGTGGGGGACGGGGTCATATCTGCACTTTTCCGTCAAGACAGGTGTCCGGTTTGGTTGCAATGCTTTGGAAAGACTAACTGATGTGATGTTGTCGTGCCCCGCTCTGGAGGCGTACAGGGCAGCTTACCCTTTTGTGTTGCTCAGGTAATGTGTTTGCGCTTGCTATGCTGTTCCATGCCTGGTGTGGTGACGCTGGCATTCCAAGCTTTCTCAAGTACAAGGCCGTTAAAAAAACTGCACTTGTTTTGTTATTGCTTTGAGTATGACTGGCCTTGATCATGGCCGGGACAGCTCGCGGATTTTTACCACAGCAGCGACTATTCTACAGGTCGCGAGTAGCCAAGAGATCCAGCAGTGTGTATCTCCGTAGGTTTATCAGGGAGTCGCTCAGGAAAGTGTCCGTATCAGGGCTGTGGTGTCCCACGTCAAAAGCAGCAGTCCAGCGAATGGGAAGTCACGTCTCGGCGAGGACCGGAGGTCGCTGAACAACGGAAATGGCGAAAGAGAACGCTGGAACGCCAGCGGGCCAGCTGTGCTCTTCGGGAACAAATGACCCGGGATGTATGGACTCTAGGCGCGGTCGCCGCGTGTCCATACATCGAAGTTCAGTTGTTGCCGAAAGGCGGCAAGTGGTGGTGTTCGCTCTGTCGTGACAGAGCGTGGAGGCCGAAAAGCAAATAGGGGAGCTTGTGCTACTCCTCTTCATGATCCAGTATTCGGCACCGGCTGAACTGTTCCACTACGAGCAGCATACCGGAATAGGATGATAGGATCTAACCCTGAGGCGCGCGTGGAATATTTGGACTGCCGGGGCACCTCGGTGACACATTTGGCGGAGTATTTTTTTGTCGTATTCGGCTTCCTGGTTACACCGTGTCCGTACTGGATGTCTGTTTGATGGGACAAACTGACAAATGAAGATGCTGCAGCTCACACCTACATTCAGTTGCACATACTTGGGATACCAAGACCCACAGCAAGTCTGTTGTCCGGCATGCAGGCGACTCTTCTAGAGCTCAGTTTAGACAATAGTCCGAACGTTATGACAGATAGTGGCGGTTTACAATGGCCAAGAAGTCCGACGTTATTGTTTGCATAGAGAGACATGAATAGTCTGAGGTCTCCACTCGCAAGACCCGCCCCTTCACTGCCTTGTGGCGGGCGCGGTCGAAAAAGCTAGCTCCATTTAACCTGAGATACACTCCACGAAACACAGCACGTGGACGTCACATGTGGAAAACAACCGAGTTCTCACCCAACAGGGTCATCGGGTCTCCGAATGTATCCTTCACAGCTCAGGAGAACTACCTCGGCGCGGGATATCCTTGGACAAGAGGCCAGGTGCATTAAGACACGATGCTCACGACCAGTGGGACACCGACACATCTGGTTCTTTCGTACCATCCATCATACAAGGAAGGCGACAGTCAACATATAGTGCGCTCTTCACCCCCTTCCTCCTCGAGCGGCTCCCGCGTGACAGCTTTCCTTTGGCTCGGCTGCTCGATCCCGTTCCTTCTTTTCGAGAGGCTCCCCCAAAGCTCACACGATCCCAGTGCACGCTATTTTGTTCTTGATGTCGCAGCCGCACCGGCGAGTGCTAACGCACACCCTGCGGTGGATGAAGGGCTCGCTGCATCCATCGACAGCAGGTCTCTCCGACCGTCACACATCAGTGCCGGCGGGTGACGCCCCGAGCGGTAAACACTTTTTGAAATACCAATCACGGGTGCGCTACCTTCGGAGATTGAAGCGGTGCGTTTCCTTCACTCCTACAGGATAGCTGTCTATGCCACTGTGGGAGACAAGTATAGGTGAGCTGGAGTCACTTCCACAAGAAAAGTCGCTTTCGCGCTCTCTACGGACAAACGCCCTAGATTTCACAGCAACGCATCCACCTATGTTCTGCAGGAAACCTCGTACCGTGGAGAATACAACAATGAACCCGCAGTCTTGCTCAAGTGTAACGACAGAACCAAGCAGGCTGCTCGATGAGCAGTTTCGCTGTGCAGAATGAAGCTGACCAACCCCCGAACGGAGGTCAGGGGGACTCCGATACCTTGCAATGGACAGCGCTAGAAGCAGAGGCGACAGGAAAGAACGATGAAAAGAGGAACCAGCGGACAACCCAGCAGCTGAGAACGGGAAGCCCAAAAAGGGAGCGCCAAATCACAGCATTGGAGACAACGTCCGTTCCTCAAGAATAGGCGAGGCAAGCGAAACAGAAAGAGGAGAAGAGGGAGAAGAAGACGGTGACGAAAAAGATGAAAAAGAAGACAAACTGGGGGAAATCTGTACGCTCTTCATGCTAGCGTCGCGAACCCGGGCTCCATGTTCTCTCTCGTGTCGAGGACCTGTGCTAGGCGGAACTCTGGTCTCCACGCAGGTGGACTTCCGACCCCTTGAGGCCCCGGTAATGGTGCAGGACCATGTCCGCCTTTCTTCAACATGAACGCGTTCGCGTTCTTCTGTTAAGCTACCCCAGTGCGGTGGCATTTGTCCCCTTCCTCTATGTCTCTCCCCCCCTTCAGGCGCTCTCCATCGCTGCCGAGATTCCCTGCTCTCTCTATGTGGGCGTGGGCTCTCTCCCGGAGAACAAGACGAGTCTAGCTCTGTGTCCGTCACTCTACAAGACGCAACCTCTTTTTGCAGTTGATCGTCTACTTCCTCTCCTCCCGAATTTTTTTCCGTGCATGCTTCCTCTCCTCCCACTCCTAGATCATCCCCTCTAGTGGTACTACTGGTTTTCAGTCTGCCAGCACGGCGGCGCGAAACTGGTCTCGACAAAAATGAAGAATTCGGTGCTTCGTCGATACTCTGCTCTGCACTACAACCACTATAACTAGAAAAGCAATGCAGTTCCCCTCTTCCATGCTCGTTCGCCCACATGCCCTCCTGCTCCTCTGTTTTTTGACTCAGCCAATAAGTGCCGATTCTTTGTTCTCCTTCCTTGGCAGTACGGCTTCTTCGAGTGTCACCTGTTCTCCAGTCGTTTCTGCCGGGAAAACCGAGAACCTCGCGATTGGGTGACGACTCGCCTTCGTCTCTGCTTACCCGTAACGATTCACTAGCCTGCTCGGAACAAGTTCTTCTTGTTGCAGTAGTAGACGAAGCCGAGCTTGATTTTCCATCTTTCCTGCCCTCCGTTTTCGACACAGGTAAGAAAGGAACGAGCGCTCGGCTAGGTTGCGTGTGGGAATGGGGAATATTGTCATGCTTCTTAGGTGAGATAAGCCGCTCATGAAAACCCTCATGCTCGATTCGCGTAGAGCGAAAGTTTCCAGGCCGACACAATGAACGCTCCTGTGCCGCGTCTGTCACGGTTGGGGCAAAGCGTCTCCGCCCCAGTGAAGCAGGACCATCGCTTCTGGACGCTTCTTCACTGTTCTCGCCTCGCTCAAGTCGACCGGTCTGTGCAGCCGAAAGTGGGAGACGGAATGGCCGCTCCCATTCTGACTCAAGAAAGTCATTCGTGTCTACAACTCGACTTAAAAGGAGGAGGGGATATACAGAATCCACCCCGCTTCGAGAGGCACACGCTTCCGTGTCTTTGGAGCTCTCCTGTACTTCAGGAAGAGGGACGCAGGAGGAATGACTAATCGACGAAGAGACAGAAATCTCACAATCTGCACTGTGTCCACTATATTCCCGCCTCAAGTGTGTAACACCGCGCGCTCCCATGGCTGCTTCGAGAACAGCACCGCCTCGTACCCGAGAAAGGCAGCTGTTGCCCAGCGGTTCGCGATCTTCTCGACAGTCTAGAAGACCAGCTTCTTCCTGCTTTTTCCAAAGACGTGACGTGGTCTCATCCTCCTGTAAACCTAGAGCCGTCAGAGTCTCACCTGTCGCTGAACGGGTAGATTCGCCGCCGTTGTCGCGTGCGGAGGCAGTTTTCAGCGGCGTCTCTTCCTCTGTGGTAGGCCGGCTCTGCAGGGAAGATGTGTACACTGTGTGTCCCGAAGAAGGCGCCTTTCCGGTCGGCGCGTCCCCTGTGCTGCTGCTCTTCTTGTCTTCCTCTTTCGTCTCAAGAGAGTCCGGCAGCTGTGTCAGCTTCGTGGCATCAGTGAAAAGCTGCTGGTCTTCTTCGCCTCCTTCTTCAGGGTCACCTCTGAGTGTTCTTCTCTTCCCCTCCTCCACTCCCCCATCTGTTCTCACAGAAGACTCACCCCCTTCCTTTTCCCTGCCAGATTCTCCTTTTCTCTGCATGTGCTTCACTTTTCTCCCGCCGTCAGCTCCGTCGTCCCGTGTGCGACTCATTTCCCGCCCACCGTTTCCGGCGATGCGCCCGCATGGTTTGCCTGCTTCCTCCATTTGCAGTTTGCCTCGACCCCAGCAAATTTTCCCCTGTTCCGCTACGCCGTCTCTTTGATCACCGGTGCACTGCAGCGTGTTTACAGAGCTTTCTTTGAGACATCTCTCGAGTTCTTCTACTCTCCTCTCGAGAACCTCCCGTGCCTGCATCAGAGATCCAACCGACAATCGCAGCCTTTGACATTCTGTCCGCAGCTCGTCTCGCTCTCGGATTGCTTTAGCCCGCTCCGCCTCAATCTCTCGGAGAACAGGATCCACATCTCTATCTGTTCTGTGCCCTCGTTCCTCTGCGCCTCCTGGAAGCAGCGACGTTTCGCGTCCTCCACGTAGTGATTTTTCCCGAAGGGAAGAAATGTGACACTGCTCGGGATTCGTCGCTATTAACCACGGCAGTGGATCGATTCCTGAAACCAGGCCACCTCGGCTCCGGTCTAACATCGCTTGCTGCTGCAAGCGAAGCATTTTTAGCTCCACTTCTGCCAGTTGTTTCTGCATCGAGTCTGCTGTGTGGACGAGAGTGTGAAGGAGAACTGCGCACTGGTGGCAAGATGTGTCTCCCGGCGTGATCTCTCCATTTGAGGGTAGGCCGTCAATGAGCTCCTTCTTGGCCGGCTCACGTTTTTCCTCGTGAAGGCCCTCTTCTTCAACGTTGCCTGTGTGGCCCCCGCAGTCCGCTTCACTGTTGCAGTCTCTTCCACTCTTGTCGTCTTGCCCTTTCTTTTCTTTGGAACAAACCGGCCCGGCACAAGACGAACACGCCACGGCAGCTGCGGCTCCCTGGACGTGACGTGGCTGCAAGGAATTGCTTGCATTCGCATCCCCGTTCCCTCCTTCGGCCTTCGCTCCTGCCGTAAGGGAGGAGCGCGTCGATGAACCGGTGGCGACAGAGGGGTTCACCGAACCTGTACCGGGACCACCAGAAACAAAAGATGTCGGAGAAGCAGAAACACAGTCGACACACGGACAGGTCCCGGAGACAGCAACACCACCCCGATCGCACTGGAGTGGAGATGCGCGACCCCTCTCCGGTGTCCGCACGGACAAGGAAGCTGAGGAACCGTTCTCGCTATTCAATGGCACCGGTAGAGAGCGGACTTTTGACAGGCGCGCACTCTCCGGACGCCGACGAGAACGACAGCCGGCATTCCGAGTCTCGGACATCGTGCAAGGTGTACATACTCCCGGAGGCGACAGCCGATCGGCAGATACCGGTGAGAGCGTTGGTGGAGAGAGGCGCGGGGTGTAGCTGACTTTCTCGGGGCTGACCAGCGAGGGAGTCTGCCGTAAGCAATTCCTTCTTGTAGTGCAACCCGCAGCGGTTGTGGAAAATGTGAAGCCAAGAAGCTGGGCGCTCTCTCCTTTCCCTTGCGCAACTGGCAGACCTTCATGCAGAGTTCCCACTTTGTGTAACGGAGGCACAACTACAGTCCGAGCACCTGCAAAGCTACCTTTCTGTGAAGATAGTCCAGGGCGGCTTTTGTCGGAGTAAAAGGACACGCAGTCGCGCTTGTCCGAAGAGAACTGTGAAAAACGTTCAGCATCCTGAAACAGGGCATTAGCGCAGTGGTTACTGAAGACAGAACTAGAAGCCCCTTCTCTGGAAGAGGAGACAGGGGTGCTCTCCGACGAAAAAGACGACAGCACATTGCTGGACCTCTGTCGGAGCGTCCGGCCTTCCTCACGACGAGCCGGCCCGTCCTCGAACAGCAGTGCAGGAGTAAGCGGGAGGACAGCTGGGGAGCAAGGAAGGATCACAGGAGGTGGATTCAGAGAAGATAGAGCAACAGAAGAGTCACGATCCGAAGCCGTAGTCTCCTTGCTGGTGCTGGTCAAGTTATTGTCGTGCGGAAGCGGGCGATGGTACCTGACGACAGTGTCAGCTGGCAGTGAGTGAGCCTCAAAAGGCTCGCGAACTGCTGCAGGTGATGGCGTCCACCCGGATGCTGCTGGGGCTGCAGCTTCTTCGTACGAGATAGCTGAGCGAAAGAGAGGGAGGGACCGGCCTAGAGTCGGAAACAAATGAGAGCTGCGCTTTGGGCAGCGCGGCAGCTCGGAGTGAAAGAGGCCCGGGAAGGCAGTACGAGGGGCAGCAATTGAGGGCGCAGAAGTGTTCCACGAATCACAGGCTGCAGCTGTGCGTACGCTCCCGCTCTGCTGTTGCGGATAACAGTTCCGGATTTGCTCTTTCCCCGCTACGTGGTACACACCCGGCACCCAGGAGCACCTGTCGGGCGGCATCCAGAGATACAACGGAGAAGTTGGAGGGCCCGATGGCTGGCGGCCCGCGGCTGCCCGTGAGAGAAGAGAAAACCCTTTTATCGACTGTGCTTCGTCGATTGGTGACGTATCTCTCCCTTGACAACAGAAACGGCTTCCTGCCCGCTGCTGTGTCAGCTGCTGGAAAGTGCCCGAGATGCATCCTGAGTTATGTAGTGCCACACTAAAAAGAGGAGCTGCTCCGAGACCATGGCTGTCTGTCATCGCCAACTGTCGTCCCTGCGGCGTGAGCTCGGCGTGCTGATTCTCTCCGTGCGAACCAGAAGGCAACGTTGGCTGCTCCATTCTATTGAAAGGGTGTCGGCGGATTTTTGTCCCTGGAAGAGCGCAGCGGTGCGCAGACGAATGGTCACCGTACCTCTCGACCTGACGAGCAAAACCCAAGAAGGGAACTGAGTCGTTGGCCGCACCCGCCTTATACTGGCAGGCTAACATCTCGGGGTATCAATACTACCAGGGCTCCAAGGCGTGAAGTAAGGGGCGACTCTCCAGCAAAAGAGGATGGTGCTGACTTCAAAGAGATACCCATCCAGGTCTAGCAGTGGCTTCGGGAAGTTTTCACGACTCTTCCGAGCTCCTGCGTGGCCTTGGACTGCGATAGCAAAAACAGGAATGCGTCCCCGGCAGTCTGGAACGCAGACATATACTGGCACCGGTTTCACGACATGCCGATGCACCGCCGCCTGCGGGCAGGGACAACCTGTCGACAGCTAAGATAGACTGCGCATGCGCTGGGTTCAGGCGGGAAAGTACGGGCTTGCCCTGCACCTGAAGGTTGCGCTGGAGCTGCGATCATATTGTCAGAAGTGTTAACAGCAAAGGATTCTCACATGAGTCCATCGCACCCACCTACGGCTGGGACAGAGCAGAAGGCATTTTGCGCGGCCCGCGCGGACCCGCGCAGCCAGGCTGAATGGGTCCCGCGAACTCTGTGGGCAGGGAACGTCGGCAATCGCGCCTTCGAAGATTAAGCAGCTTGCCAGCTCGAAGCAAGCGTCGTTCCAGAGTGATATGAAGGGAAAAGAGCCGAAGAAATACCGCTCAGTGCAAAAAATAGACTGGAGAAGCCATTGACACTTGTCTTCGCACACGCTGAACCCGCATGTGGCATGTGAGCGTCGCCTCGTTGCCCAAGAACTGACTGGCAGCTGACCAGGTTGCACCGTGACCGGGCCCCCGTGCTGCGCCGAGCAAGTGGGAGACGTGAGTGGGTTGCATCCCGACCCCTCGACATCAGGACAGCTGTTCTTTCCTCATCCTCCTGCTACGAGGGAATGCTTTTCAGGGGAGCCCCAGGGAATCCTCGGTATCGTCGCGCGTCCCGGAAGTTACTTCCTTATACCGCACGGCAAGTGAGGCGCAAAATAGCTTCTCAGCCTCTTTAGCTCAGTCGGTAGAGCGCCAGCCTTTTAAGCTGGTGGTCAGGGGTTCGAGCCCCCTAGGAGGCTGGAGTGAGGTGGGTTGAGTCGGTGTCCTTTATCCACGTTAGCCTCTCACGAAATGCTGTTTTGCTGTCTGCTGCGCTGTGGCTGCTCTACGCCTGCCACTGTCACTTGACTGTTCAGTCCTCAGCGCCTCTGCAACACGCAAGCCGGGTAAAAAAAGGCCTGTAGAGGCCTTTTTTCACTACAGGCCATTCTCTCCTAAAGTAGGATCTCGAGTGACCTGCCCTGGTGCTACAGTGTGCAGGAACAGGGCGGTGGCTCTCGTCGGGCGCTCCGTTGTTCAGGCGACGCGAAACGTTTCCTCAACCGAAAGTGAGGCCCGAGGATCGTCGTAGATAGATTTGCGCACTTAACTCCCAGCATATCGCGCCCGGGGCTCCATTACGGAGGACATTGAGGTCTCAGAACGGCTCCGTTCAGTTTCAGGACTGTCACTGCCGCAGCTTGGTTTACCTGCTAGAGGAGAGCGTCCACTCATTGACTTCGTGAATATACGTATGTATGTATATATATATACAATATATGTACGTATATGCGTAGCTGGTGTGCAACGTAAGCAGCGATCTCCGCTGCTGCTGGCGAGTGCAGCTCCGTGTGGGCGGCCCGGCGCTTGCCGAATCCCGTGTCCTGGCGGCCACGTTCACATCCTGGTCCGGACAAAGAGGACTCTTGCAAATTTGGGCCTTCTTTATTTTCGTGACAGGCCGTTCCCATTTCACGTTCTTGACCCAGCGTATTAATAAACCCTACGGTTTATGGAGACTGCCTCTTGCCACTCCGCCGGACGCCGCTCTTTCTTGACTGCCACCCGGGACCCTTCGCTGAGGACCGGCTCAGAGCTCTTCGACTGCGAACTCAGGGGTCTCCGGTATGGCGCTTGTACGTGTGCGTGGCTACTGAGTTCGCTGGCAGTTCTATGTGAGGCAGCGCCACAGCCGAGAAATCCTGGCTTATGGTCCCCTGAGAACGCGGGCGGCCCCCGTCACACAGGCAAAACGCATCGACTGCGATTACCCACAGGTACAGACAAGGTCTCTCTCCTGCGGTGCACTACACAAACCATGCGAGAAACGAAGTTGAGGAACTTTCCGAACGAACCAGAGAAACGGAACAAAGCTGTCACAGCTTCCCCGGGAACCTTTCCACTTTCTGGCAGCAGGCCGTAACGTTCCGGCTGTGTAGAAACTTGCGGTTTATAAGTGAGAGAGGGCGGAGTCGAACATAGGGTTCGCCGGGGATGCTCTAGCTCCACTCACCGCCGGCTCCGTAAAGAATATCCTCAGCCGAAGTTTGCCTGATGGAGGGCCCATTTTTCGAGACAGGAGACCGACGAAGCCTCCGCGTACTGCTCCGCTGTCACCCAAGCGGACTCGTCCAGAACTGCAACTCGTCCTAACAGAAAGAAACTCCAACGGCAGCAACTTGGTTGTCAGTCATGTGGTTGCACGAACATCTACCCTTAGAGGTCTACGAAGCGTCATGGCCGCGCAGATAACTCTCCGCTGCGTAGCGGCAAACAAACCCTTGTGTGAAGCCTTTCAGCAACTTCTCATATCGGATAGATTGCCGTGTAGGTGCATGAGTCAGCGTCTGGTAACAACGCTCCCGGCCGCTGCTTGAAGGTGTGCAGCCATCAAGAATTGCCTGCCCAGCTCCAAGATATCTTTCAAGCGCAGCGAAGACTAACTGAAGTTTGCTGCGTCAGAGGATTCAGACTACACCCGCATCACATGCGTCAGCATCGCGAAATAGGAACGCATCCTCTACATGAATGCAGCGACGCTTCAAAAAGCGGTATGTCATGCCAGGTAACTCCACGGACACAAGCGTCATGGAGTGTAAAGGGTACTTCTGCAGCCGTCAAAAAGGACGCCTTTACCCCGCCACCGGAAGGTGGGGCAGCCTGTGCCCAGACACGACTGCACCAGTTGCCGTTCCTTCCCTGGTGAGCTCGCGTAACCGGAAGACCACCTTGAGCAGGTGCAACAAAATGAAGCCCACTCTCTACTCTCAATTGCAGATAAGTGCAGCACTCGAGTTCCGGCCGTGTGGTCGGGTCTGTCGCATCAAACGCACTTACCAAAGTCAGAAGCGCCTCGAAAAACAGCAAGCTGCGGATCATCGGAGACTATGACTCTGATGCTGCAGTTGGCAGTGGCAAGGCCAGGCATTTCACATCGTCGGTTGCTAGTAGCCCAGAGTTCACTGTGACTCTCCATGCTACGAGTCCCGCGGTCAAGCATGACTGCGCAAATCTAACGGCTTGCAGTTCCTGCGGAGACAGCTGCGAGCTGCAGACTGCGTACAACAGGCGCTCTTCCAATATGTTTATACAACAGAATACGTGCATTACACCGAGGATCCCCCCAGAAAAATATGCTACTGTGTTATTATCGTATACAGCATGCGTTTTGGCTTCTGTGGCTGACTGAGCTCTAAACGGAATAGAGAGGCTCAAGGTTTGGTAGAGCAGCGGCAATACGCGGGTGAACGCACTACGCTTCAGAAGCGGTGTCGCCCGCAGTAGGGCATAGTCGGTGCTTCCGCGAACACGCTGGTGAGACGACAATCACACGAAGACACTTGAAAGAGCGCAGAGGCCTACTTGACGGTTTCCTTCCTCTGCATGTAGGCCGACGGATTTGAGGACTGCCAAGCACTTTGCAGTTCCTCGCGCAAACTGCGACCAAACAGAAATGAAGACGACGACAACATGAGAAAGAGAAACGTAAAGATCCTGAGGAGCGTCATCGGCTCAGAATCAGATAAAGAACAACAACAGTCAGTTGCGCAAGGTTGAATGCAACGGGTGCGAAAGCACCAGTGCTTGTTATCATAATGCAAGCATTCCTGGAAATATACGTTGACCCCGCACTAATTGTTGCTATGAAAGTGCGCGCCAAAAGGCGAACCCGGGGACGAAGAGCATCTTGGTACACGGCGTACGAAGGTCTTCCTTCTTTGGTACTCAGCTCTTCTGCATCCCCCAAGGTCTCACTAGCACCTTCGCAGTTGTTGTCCATCTTGTATGCCACTCACCGATGCTGAAAATTCGGAATCCTCGCGGTGCCGCCGACGAGGCAGATACGCGAAAGCCAAGGCGCCCGCTCACAGACCGTCGCACTCGCAAACGCCTCCAAAACTAGATGGCTTAAACTTGGTTGCTGTAGCAAGTCAACCAACATATGTGAGAACGAGTACTCCTTGGCGCATTCTGGACCCCCGCGAGGGCATTGAGTCGTACAGACTACCTAGCAGCTGCGCCGATGCCGAAAATTTATTTACGAAGTCCACCAACACAGTGCACGTAGACTAGCCCTCCCTTTTGCACCAACCGCGAAAAGCACCACCGGAAGGGACTCCCCCCGAAAAAGGGACCGCACTCCATCTTGGTGAATCACGCTGTCCTAGACCCTAAACCGTACTGGCTTGCAGCTCAAGCCGAACGAAGCCGCAAGTGAGCCGACAGCAGAGGGGAGCAGCAGTGAGGGCAGGTGACCGCTGGCGCACCCTCCAGAAACATGCAGGTTTGAAGTGCTTCGAGAAGGGGCCAAACTGCATTTCGGGAAAGAATCAGCTTGCCACAAGAAGTGCGCAAGTGAAGCCGGAGCCTGGATCAGTACCGTCATGGAGTTTACGATGGCAGAAAGATTCGCATTTCGGAGAAGCTGGGGAGTGAAGAGGACCTCGGGAATCAAAAACGCGTCGCTCGACGGCTGTAAAAGAACGCCGCTGCAAACAAAAAGATAAGACTGTCACCATTCGAGCCTTATCCCAGATTGCCTGGAGACAGCAAAATCCTTCAAGAGGACCTCCAGAAACTCGTATCTCGCGCGTTGTCCAAGGTGCGAGATACGGGTTTCTCCTTGGCGACACCCCCGGGTATGAGTTAAGCGCGAGTCTCGCAAGTTCTTCAGTGCAAGCAAGGCGACATGCTCCGAATGACTTCGCCATGTATCCGTACTCGCCTTCTCTTAGTGCAAAAAAAAACTAGGCCATTTTCGCTCCACGTAAATCCGGCCTCAGCCCCCATCATTCAGGGGCAGCGGCGGTGCGTCCTCTTGAAGGCGACTTTCGCGGTCGGTCGTGATTTGGGTACTAGACGGATCACCACCGGACTCATCTCTGTTGCGAACGAACTCCTATTACAGTGTCAGTTGGCAACTCGGACCAGGCACACCAGAAGGTGAGACTCCCAGTGCTGCAGCGCGGGAGTCCCGTCGTTTGAACACATGGAAAAAGTCGAATGCAAAAAGACTGCCAGAAACCATTTACGAAGACATGGGAGCAGGTTCTTCCCAGTTCAGTACAAGTCCAACCCTGTGGCAACAGACACATTTTAGGAGCAATGGCTACATTCCACTTTTTGTTTGCATGTATCGGTTCCTCAGCATGTCTATTGTGACGCTACAGCGTGGCGCCGCCTCAGCGCTAATGAGGAGCTGGACAGAAGAAAGCCAAATGTATCTCACAGTGTATACTCTCACTCCTGGGAGAGAAAGGGAGGATGCATCTGACGGTGTTTTCGATGAAGCTGTAGGTCAAGTGAAGGGTTGAGACTGCAGTCACAATGAAGACAACACGGAGGAGAAAGAGAGAAAAATACGACAGCCTTGCGTGGCCTTTATTTGCTGCTAGCTCCAGCCGGCGGTCACGACAAGCAACCAGTGGTTTCTTCGACCTGAGGAGGTTCGCAGAGAAACCGGCTCAAAAGCTTGGACAGACGGATTTCCTCCTATTGACGTACTTCGAGCAAACTGCAGGAAACGGCCCGACAACTAGCAGCATATGTAGTCGCCCGACAGGCATCGGACACGAAAGTAACGCACTCAACACTGTCTACCCCAGCCGGCATTCTTGAAGAGCATCGGCTTTTTTACCTGACAAAGAAACATTGTTTCTTGTACTCGGTCGCGTCTGCCCAGTCAAGTCCTCGCTTTCGTCCCCTGTTTTCCTCGCCCCGACGAGGTTGATGAAGCAGCAAAAGTTCCGTCAATAGAGCTCCCGCAGTATCCGTTTGTCGAAGCCCATGGCGCCAAGGAGTTAAAGCATTGCCACACACTGGCACTGCGCGCACTGCCACTTCCCCAACGTCCACGACAAGCACACCTGCAATCGCAACAGAAACTGGGGAGATTTCCAACTTTTCACCGAGGTAGGAAAGCACCTTCGAAAGCGTACTGCATTTTCATAGCAAATGAGGTATCGTCACACCCGCTTGCTCGTTGGCGAGAACCTGAATATGTATTTCTTCAGAGAGAAAACCGTGATCCGCGCTCGGCCGTCGGTTACAACAGCGTAAAAAGGAACTCCAACGTGTCAGTTGCTGAAGGGGAAACAAAGCTTTTCTCCCTGTCTTGTGTGGATTTCCCCGGCCCATAGAAGCGCCACAAGGTTCACTCCGCACCTTTCTCGGGAGACAGTGCATCTGGGTGAAGAAGAATGTGGTGGTACGCGGCCATGCGAGCATCCGCGACGAGCTTCACAGCTGTACAAAATCAAACATATGCAAGGGAGCTCCAGACTCAGCTCTTCGGAAACCAGGTGTGGATCGTTGAGTGCATTTAGTATTTCCGGGGGATAACAGTACACAGCCATCTTCGCCGTATAGTTCCAGGCTTAAGTCTGTGTACTTAAACTATGCCTGTTCCCCGTTCGCCCTTCATATCCGCCCTGGCCCCCCTGCAATCGTGCACCGTTCTCTCGCATGAGCGCCTGCTTCATGCCCACTTGCAGGAGTTTCCTTCAGACACCGCCTTCCTCTTCCGCGCGACTGTAACAGAGTCAGACCAGTACCATACTTTCGGCAAGAGGCTGGCGCACCGCACACGGCGCATGCGCGCAGCGAAAGCCAATCAGAAAAGTGGCCAGCGGAGATACAGCAAGGTATGTAAACAAGGCTTACATCAGATGAACCGTACGCCTCTACTCCGAACAGAAAGCAAACGGCAACGTGAGAAAGTTCCCGACGACAGCGCCTCCTCGAATCCCGATGGCCGCCCAGCTCGTTGCCCGGACCGGCCATAAGATCCGGAATAACCAAGCGGAAGAAGTTCGTACAACCAAACTACCTGAGAAAGCGCGAGGCGGAAGCTGATACCTTCAGCGGTTGTCGCGACTGGGACAACACTTCGTAATACACGCTATGCATCCACTTCAGAACGCACCTCCGAAAACATCTCCCCGAGTGCGAAAGGCCCAACGTAATAGACAGCTTGCAAGCCGCTGGTCGCACACTACAGGCACAGTGGCCAGCAAGGCTAACAGCTTGCCTTCTTGAAGACTGAATGACCTGCCGTTGGCACGCAAGAGCTGCGAACATCACAAACTCCGAACTCATCACTGCTACGGCCTGTGTGTATCTCACGCAGTGAAACACGGACCAGAACCATGCCCGAAGTTTGAGAGTACCGTGTGTTTCTTTCAGGGGATGAACTACAGGAGGATGAGTGGTGGCCCTGAACCGTCCAAACTGCACTGCAGCCGACGGACGGAAAGTGAAGTTGTGAGGTGGACGTGCTAAACGAGACCTGGTGGTACCTGCCGGTGAGCTAGTAGGTCATCGGCATGCTCAGCGGCGGGTCCATTGCTCCGACGCCGCGTGGCGAGAGACACAAGGGAAGTGCCGCAGATCATGCACTCTCTCAGAACCGAACAAGCACCGTCCATCTCCACGGCCCAGCCCCACCTGCCCGAGGTACACTCTAGGGACACATGCGCCAACCGTCGTGCCCAGAAAAACAACTCCTGGCAACAAAAAGAAGGTCCACTCAACGACAGGCTTCTTTCAGAGCCGCGGTCCCAAAGAAAATACAGTGCCAGTTGCAGCTGGGCCACGAAGCATTTTACGGGGGCTTCGGTGTAGCTACAAGACATTCTGGCGTAGTGGCCTCTCCCGAGAGACTGTGAACCCGCGCCGTCAATGGCACGATCAGTAGAGCCGGCCCTCCGCGTCAGTACAGCACAAGCAAGTCAGCAACAGACACAGGGGCCGGCAGTGAAGCGAAGCCGGGTATACGCCTCTGATCTTGCACCACGAAAGACCGAAGACACTTTCTGTGCGCGCGGCCCCGCGCGCTGCTCTTGCGTGTGGGACTGTCTCTGCTCAGGACTAGGCACCATACTTCTGCTTCTTTATATATTCTTAGCAACCTCTGCACTTCGTCTGTGGATTGTCGTGGTAGTCTGACATATCCATATAGCTGCGCAGGCCCTGACTGCAATGCTGGGGTCGCGAAGCGGCAAAATGCACGCTTAAGAAAGTGTGCAAGGAAACGATTTCTGAATCGGACGGGTTCCGAAAAGCGTTTCTCGTTCAGGTGCAGCTGCAGAAGCAAGTGCCTTGGTCGACCTGGTTAAGAGCGGCGTTCCAAAGTGCAAAAAGGTTGTCGTACGACTCCTTGGAGGCTGCCAGAGGGTGATGCGGGTGAGCGCCATAAGCTCGCACAACTTTGGTCGCGGTTCCCTCTGCGGCAGCCCTGAAAGCCTCTGCTCCCACTGCTGTCTGCAAGAACAGGAGCAAAAAGGCACACGACGCCTCCTCTTTCCTCTAGTTCGGACGATCACCTTTGACCGACTGACACCATTCAAATGAGCCCGCCGGGAGAGTGGCCCTTTGCCGGTCAACTGTGTCAGCAGTGTCGTGCCTTTCACCCCATCCTCTCCCTGGTAGTCACGACGGTTCGGCTGGTCCTCCCATAGTGGTCGAAGCCGTCCCTATCCGTTCTTAAAGCGCCACGAACACATGGTGGTACGCTGGTGCGTCGAGGAAGGCACGACATGATAAATGGGCCTGCTGTACCATAAACTACGCCGCGATCCACCAAATTGTAGCACCAAACGACCGGAGCTGCCCCGTCTCCAGCTCTTTTTGCTTCCCAGTGAAAGCCCAGCTGCATGATCCACTCCGGAGTCGGCCACGCAAGAATGCCATCAGAAACTTGCTTTTCACCAGAGAAACCTTGTGGACGCGGAAAGACCTTGAACAGTAGACAGGGCTCGGAGCAAGTGAAGCTGCCACAATGCAGAACGCTCAGGCTTTCCCACGCATCAGGTGGAAGTGCCTCTCCGTAACGGCTGTACTGTGCTCTCGAGGTGGTAGACATGCGAAACACTGGCCGCCTGGTACACGACCAGACTAGTGGGAAACGGAACAGCCAGACCCGAGAGCGCGTTCACTCACTTTTGACAGATAGAGATCTCGGCTTTGGTCGGAGGCTTCTTCTGTCTCAACTCGAGCGATGAACGCAGGCAGCCGAACGCGAGGCTCGCTGTCCCCTGCGAAGCCCATCCGAAGTTCGCTGTAACGGTCGCAGACACAAATCCGTCAAGTCCAGGCGCGCTCACTCCTCGCAGCCATCTTTTTCTAACAGGGAACACCCGCGATCGCGACACACCGTGAACAATCGCCAATGTCTTCCGACAAATAGCCAACGCCACGACTGGAACCGGTCAACTAGCCAGGATGGAGCTGTCCAAAGGTATGGCCTGCTACCATTCCATACAGAGCCGTGAAGACAGATATCGCGCCATGTGACCGCGCTCTCTGTGGCCGGTAGGAAGCTCGGAACAGGAAGTCAAACTGGGCGCCTGCGCTGCGTCCTTCGTTGTTGCAGGCCGAAGTCGAACCGGACCAAATCTGTTTGTATTTCTCTTCCTCTGCGAAGCTGGTGTGCCCTAACCAGATCGAACGTAAACGTACGTACACAGGTGCACGGAGGTCCCAACAGTACCTTGTATCTGCCCAGGAGCCGGCAGCGTAAACCGCAGCTGTAATGTGCCTGCTCGGAGGTAAGAATACCCTGAAAACGCTTGTCTCATTAGGCATCGCCGCTCGTGCCATCCAGTACGGCTCTTTACACTTAGTCGGACCATCACCACACCGGAGCAAGCGCGTGCTCGTGATGTTGCAAACAGAAGGGCTATAGCAAGAACGCCAGCCCCCGTCGACAAAACGCGTGCTCCCTGATCACCCGCAGCTCGCACCTTGTTCCTGTTTCCAAAACAACGACGAGTGCATCGGTGTTGTCTCCTCTTCTCTCCACTTCCTCCTCTCCGAGGTGAGAAAGTCGTCTCGAAATCCACGACGGCTGAGAGGTTCCTTCGCCAGTCTGGCAGTCCTCGTCGACTGAAAAATGGGCTCCAGAACGTCTGGAGGCCGCAATCCCTCTTCTGGGCGACAGGGTCGCCTCTATACCGCCGGTTCGTCCCCTATCTGCATCGGCGTCAGTTCCTGCGGGCTCCATGTTGGAGACGCGGTAGGCAGCTTTCACCGGCAGGTGTCCCTGTCTGCCTTTGAATCCTGCATTTGTTGTCTTGGACCGGTTACTATTTTTCGCTCCTCCACTCAACCTGCCAAAGGGATAAAAGACACAAAACCTGGTCTCGCGATCCTTTCGGCGAATGGGAACAAGGATGGTCTTTCTTCTTCATCAAGGTGTGGAGTGGACCGCTGCCGCCGAACTCCGTCCGGCAAACGTCAGTCGCTTTGCCGGGCGGTGCTCGGCGGTATCCAGATTCCGTTTTCAGGCCTACCTTAGGATCTTCCCGAAATGAGGCCTCCACGAAAAAATGGCCGAGCAGAGAGTGGCACTCCTGAGAGGCTTTCCGTGGGGTGATACATAGATAAGCAGCACACGAGAATCCCGGAGCCGAGTTGCTGCAAGCTGACCTGCGACTCATGATAACTACCGAGTGCCTGGCGCTCCCTTTCGCTCTGATTAGAACGGCTGAGAATCCATTTTCTTGCTTCAGTACGAGGGCGACGAAGGGAGTACGCCAACCAGAGGGCATGTGCTTTATTGACGAGTACCGCCGCCCACCCAGAGTACGGGCCCCGCCACGCGCCGGCACACCTCATCAAGCAGGCACCGGGTAGCAGCGGGCGAAGACGAGGGTGTACACGGGAACTGCGGAAATTGTATAGAGGAGAACACCTAATTACGGAGTGACAGCAAGTGGACGCTACACAGGAGGCTGCAGTGTAATGAACTAGATGCTGCAGAAACGGAAAAATGGGCGAAACCGTTTGCAGCCGGGTGAGGAAGAGTAGGCACGGTGCCCTCTGCGGAGCTAGAAGCCGTCGCAAAAAAGATGCTGGCTCGCGTAGGGAAGATTCAACGCAGAACAAACAGTCTGGAGCCTTGTACCAGCTGGCGCGAGCAGAAGGGGCGTCAATACGCATGCAGTGGCTGGTGCCGACACGTAGCTTACCGAACCATGTAAACATGTCGCCAGATCCCGTTGATCACTTGTTACTGCAGCGTGCCCCACTAGCAGAAGTCTAATTGTCTGCTGAGAGACAGCGCAGGTGGCGTCAGTGTGTCAGCACGAGAAACACTATTGGCAGACTGGAAGAAGTTCGTTCGCTCGAAATAAAGGCGACTTGCCTGTGTCCGTAGGAGACAGAGGAGACTGAGCTACCCGCAGCTACGCACTGTGTTCGGTGTCAACCAGGCCGAGTTCCGAAGGCGAGCGTAGGGACGCTGCAGTCCTCGGGACCCAACTTCTGTGGTGGGTCGTCATCACTAGACACGTTATACAAGAAGCCGACGACATGTGGAATGCTCGGCAGCGGGTTTTCTGTGCGTCCTCTAGTGAGGTCCGCGTGCAGCACGCGCCTTCGCTTGTCTTGTAAGCCTCCTAACCAGGACCCGCAGTCCCGTTTTTCCAGATCTTTTTTTTCCGGGCGCTAGTATAGTAGAACGGAAAACCCGGCCAGATGTTTACTCGACGCGTTGCGTATCGGCCGACTGCCGTGTTTGCGTACGCCGTCAAACTTCCCGTTCCTCCCTTCGGGCATGCTCTGGGCATGTACGCTGAGAGAAGATGCGCTGCCGGTCCAAGCCGCGTTTGCGTTTGTCAACCAGCTTTGTCAGGTTTTCCCGTGTACGAACTTTTTTTGAGTGATAGTCCGCGGGGCAACGTCCACCGGAGTAACTGATTTCGCACGGTTTACTTGTCTGGCGGCTTCTGTCGGCTCTAGGCGAGAGGCCCGGTGTGTCCTTACTACAAGGCGTCCCGGCTCTCGGGCTGTGTCTACGACACTTGGAAACCTCCGAATGCCATTTTCCTGTTGCTGCAGTCGCCGGAAATTCAGGCCACCGTGCTGATTCCTTTTTTCATTCTTTGGGTGCCGTTTCTTCGCTTGCGAGTGCTATGTCATTAGCCGTCTGTGGTACTTGGTCTGTGAAGCGCTCCCTTCGTGCTTCCTGTAGTCCGGTCGCGTGAGGGCGGCCGTAACGTGTGCATGTGTGCCTCCGCAGAGAAGCTAGCAAACTTCATGTTCGGCGGGCTGTGCACCACTGCATCTCTCGCCTTTGGTTCTGCTCAAGTACCGTGTGCTGATCTCAGAACGCTAAGGCGACGACGCTCTGCATAGCAATAGCGACTGCTGGACTTGAAGCGGGAAGCGTGGCGTGACAGGCGTTCTGCATAAAGCTCGCAAGCAGGAGGAAGTAACGGCTACGGAGAACAAGACGCCTTTCCTTCACCGTTTCCAAGGCGCCTACCGAAGGCTGTTGCTTACGCCCCGGGCGTCTGTCAAGCGACGAAAGCCTTCCCAGCATGACTGGATCTGGGCCCACCGCGACTGCCGCCGCTACTGGCGAGCTGCAGGTCGATTCCCTGTCGAGCTTCGCTTCAGTTGCAGGCCTCGTCGCTAACAAAATCGTGAGCCCTTACAACAAAGGCCTCGTCAACTAAGCACGAGAATGCTTGTAGTAGTCGGACTCCTCTCCATACTATAATGACATCTGAACTGCTATCTTAAGGAGTGGGTGTATCTTATTTCATGCACTGGAACTGCCGTCCTTGCAGTTTGGCTAGGCACATACTCCCGCAACCTCATCGGGTGCTCGTCTGAGGTATTAGTCGCACATTGGCGCCGCAGACGCCTTCTTTATTTATATCCGACTTGCGTGCGGTCTCCATCAGTCCTACCGGAAAGTTCAGCGTTGCTTCCACCCGCGTGCGGCAGCCGGGGAAGGGTTGTACTTCGGGTATCAGTGTGTAGGGTAATTGGTGAGGGTGGTCTCTCGAGCGAAACTAAGAATACGGCAATCTGGCTCCAGTGCGAGCGGGTGTTGCATCCAGTCCGTGTGAGCTTGGCCTCCTGGGTGCAAGTTTTGGGTGTCGAGCCAGTCGCAGAGCCACGCACCGTCGCTTGCTCTCCAGCAGAAACATGCCGTCTAGTACTTACTGGACAGTCAGAAAGTCCCGCGACGCGGTTACTTTCACTTTGTCCTTGGAACAGCGATTCTGACTCCAGTGGTACTGGCATTTCAGATTGTCACCCGGGCTCTTTTTCAAGTCACTCTACCTCACGAAGTGCCCGCGCCGGCCTTGCTCCTGGGTGATAAGCGCGGAACCAACAGAGCAATGCACTTCCTGAATGTTGTTTGTGTATAGGTTGTAGTACATCCAATTGTTCTCCTTTCCGTAGTCGACCATTACAACCGTGTGGCTCGAGGTAAGGGCGCATCATCTGCATCAGCTCACAGGACCCTTCTTAGCCCCTCTGTCCTTGGTGTTAGCTGTGAAAGTTGGACCGTTCTCCCAGACACGTACGCAGTTGACCACAGCGTGTGTGTCGCTGCTTGCCGTGGCGACTCACCACTTAGGCAGAACTGACTATGGCCTGTGCGAAGGTCCGGGGATAGACTCCGACTCTTCAGCTGGGCTCTGATTAGGTGCAAGTGTCTTTGTGATTGGTTGTAAGTGGCTGACTTTCGAAGTGCTGTGGAAGAGACATTTACTAGGGGGAGGGACGCTTGGTCCGCATGATGCAAGAGTTTTTCTATCGGCGGACAGCCGGCCAGTCCATCGGAGTGGCATCATTCAAGACAGAGACATACGCATACATGTGTATATACAGACATGAGGTTAAGTGAGCTGCGGTATAGGAAAGCGGAAGAGGTGGCACGCGTGAGTGCTCCCACTGGTAGGTAGTACGCACTCGCAGGCGCTCTCCGCAGAGGTGACGCGTGCTCGAGTTCGAACCTAGTGATCCACCACGCGCCGGGGAGCGGCGCACTTCAGGCTAGCATAGCTTCTTCGGCCAGCATCTCCGGAGCTTTCCAGGAACGGCCGTGCAGAGGCGGGCTGTCTTTTCGCTGTGCTTTTTTGTTCGGGTTAACGGGTCTACTTGGGAAGGAAGACATGAGGGGAGGACTGTCGGAAGGGTGATACTCAGCCTGGATGCAGTCCCTAGCACGATCTAAGATACATCTCTTTTCCTGAGTAATTCAGCCATCAACTGTTTGTTATCCCGGGCGGAACACAAGGCGACAACCGATCAGGGACCGGACCTGGTTGTTTTCTTCCTCGGTGGCCGTTCGCCGTGTGTGACAGTCTCTCGTGCTGAGTGAATGCACTCTAAGCCGGTCTGCACGTACATGGTTGCTTGCGATACATAGGCACGAGTCGGCGTGTTGTAGGCACACTGTTAGGCGAGGTCGCCGATGGCGAGGTACACGTATCGAACAGCTTTGCGCTTCCCTTTGAGGAAGATCCCAAAGACCCCAACGTCTGGTATCTCGACAGAAACTACCACGAGCATCTTTTTCAAATGTTCAAGAAGGTATGGCCCGCGTGGTGAGAAATGCTCCGGAGTTGCTGGAATGTCGTAGCACATGCTTCTCTCAGATCCCTTAGTACACGATCCTTGGCTCGCCGACGTGATCTGTCGCGGCGCAGCCCCGGTGCTGGGGTGCGTCAGGTGCTCATTACGGGTCAGAGCGTCTGCATCCCGTGATGGCGCACCTGCGAAAACAGTTGTGTGAACCTGGCAGCACGGGAACAGCTATGTGTCGTACGCTGTTCTGAACTCCTTGCTCCGGCGGTTGATTGTGCGGAGGCAGCAACATCAGACGGCTTCTGAGCACTGTGTGTGCGCGGATGCGGAGACGGCAGCCGCCTTTCAAGTCGCACCCAGACCACGAATGGCATACTACTGAACTATGACGTCAAATTGGTTGGCCTGTGCCACGTGATTCGCTGCCCCCCGGTCGTGTGCCGCGAGCGAGATCATAACCCGGGGGGGGCATTGTAAGCTACTTCTGCCCTGGCACACGAGAAGGGACGAGTGCACTCTTACGTCAAAAGTCTTTTGTTTCTGGCAGGTGAATACTCGGGAGCGCATTTTAGGCTGGTACAGCACGGGACCTCAAGTGCGCATGACAGATTTGGAGATTCACGAAATTTTTCGCAGATATACGCCGAACCCGATATACGTCATCGTCGACATCAACCCGAAGGTACCGTCTCCCGGCATCACGTTGTCCCGGTTTATGGCGCTGCGCGCGTGTTTCGTTGTTCGTGCGGATCCTGCGCCTCATGTCCATGCAGAGGCATCACTATTTGCATGCAAGACCATGTAAATTCTTACACCCCCTTCGGTTTCGCAGGTTAGCTTGTGTTGCCCGTGCTCCCGAATTGCATTCATCGGGTCGACGCGTAGGCGCCGGCTGTTGCGTCTGTGAGTCCGGGTGGCAGCACCGTCTGAGAGCGAGTCCGCGTCTGTGCGAATAGGCTCAAGTGGGTGTACGCGTGTGACTTTGCTGAGATCGGAGCGGTATTCCAGAGCTCACTGGCAGTCAGTGTCCTTGGTTACACAGGAAACTGTTGTGCCGACAAAAGCGTACTACTCCTTCGAGCAGCCCACCAGCGACAAAGACTTTCGCAGAACGTTCGTGCACGTCGCTTCGACAATTGGTAAGGCGCGTTGGCGGGTCGTTCTGCGCTTCGAACTGTGCCTACGTGGGCGTAGATTACGTGGACTTGAACGATCCTGTAGTGTAGCAAGTTGTGCGCAGGTTGCTGCGGTTTCTTCTGGCGTATTCAGTGTCCTAGCTGACTGCGTTCCGCTAATATTAGGCAGTTCTAGCCCATTCCCTCGTGGGAAATGAGCACACGTGAGCCCTCTGTTTACTGTTTGTACACTGTCATGATGTGTGTCTGATCAGGAGCCTACGAAGCGGAGGAGGTCGGTGTGGAGCATTTGCTGAGGGATTTGAAAAATGCATCAACGTCTACGTTGGCCACGCGCGTGAGTTGCTCTGCTGTCTGGAGGTCGGTAGTGCGTGCCTCTGAGCGAAGGTCACTGTCCTACGTTGCGTCAACATCCGTTCCCTGCGCCACATCGGGGTCTTCCACGGGTAGCGTCGTCTGGAATGCTGTGCGTTCAGTGGCCCCACTCAGAAGCAAGAGTTCAGCCCTTTTGAGCGGGTGGGCTTAGCAAGCTACAGCGGATGACGGTACTCTCGCTGGATTAGTGCGGTTGAGTCAGAATGCCGAGGGGTGTGTTTCGGAGCTCTGACGCCGCTCGCACCGCGTGCAAACTCTGTAGTCTACGACAAATGGAAGAGTGATTCCCAGAGACCGTCTTGCGTAACACGATGTCGGGTTATAGGAAGGTTGTATGAACTGTAAGAGCGACAGTCGCTAAAAGTCACTCTTACTCCGCGACCTCGACCTTGCGCGTGACTGGCCCTAGGGACGTAGGGGCAAAAGTTTCGCAGCCTTTTCAAGGTAGATCGGAACCCAGATACGATGTGATTGAAGCGGGGTCGTGCCGTGTTCAGGCGCTAGGAGACTGACTTGGGAAGTGAGGATGTCCTTGTAGAGGAGGGCGCTTCCCTCGCAGCGTTGTGGGGTTCGGGGTGACAATGACGGTGTTCCTGTCGGTATCTCCGGAAGTGTTGCTTCAGCGCGACTGTACAATTCCCGTACGCAGGAGAATGCAGCAGAGACGGGTATTTTGTCTGCTTTCCTCGGTGCTTTCAGGTGGCGGATAAGCTGTCGGCTTTGAAGTTGTTGATTGGCAAAATCCAAGAGGTCTCCTCTTACCTTCAGGACGCTGCGCAGAAGAAGATTACTCCAAACCCCAGCATCATGTACACCATACAGGTACGAGGCCTGGATTTTTGGTTGCACTTTCAATTGCACAAGTGCCGACTTCGCGCCGGAACTGTGGTCACCCATTTTTGCCCACCCTTGTGCTAGTAAAGGAAGGGCTGTACCTGCCTACTGTCATCTAGTTTCGGCGCGGCAACGTCCGTGGGTGACCAGTTCGCCAGGAATGCCGTCAGGTTGAGAACTTTCGTGGTCGCTATCTGCACCCGGGGCACCCGCAGTATTGTTCTGTCTGGTGCGATTTTGGCCAGGACGTTTTCAATCTGCTTCCTGATCTAAGCAGTCCGGAGCTTGTCGAGGCGTTTGCAATACAGACGAACGATACGATGCTGGGACTGTATCTGGGTAAGAAACAGGGCTCTACTATTGCTTGTCGCAAGCACAGGTGTAGTGCGGAGGCTCACTCACAGCCTCGGAGCCAACGGAGGACGGCCAGCCGAGCAGGCACCTCGTTGCCTGGGCGGACGGGTTGTGGTCCCACTCTTGGAATCAGGAACCGTTTGTATCAGCCAGAGGGGCAACTGTGAAACGTGTTTCGTGAAAGACCCGCTTTATTTTGAAACACGGACCCCGGGCAGACCCTCGGTCCCCCCCCCCAGCGCTAGTAGTGCGTAGCATCGAGGCGACTGCCGTTCGATTTCGACGGCGTTTGTAGCAGGTGCATGGCTGGTTTTGCTGAGGACGCTAACTTGAGTAGACACAAGGTCAGTACACCCGTCTGTTTCCTGGATGTATTTTTTTTCGCAGGCAGCGTAGTGCGCTCAGTTCTCGCTCTGCATAATCTAATCAACAACAAGCTGGAGCACAAGCGCGCCAGCGAGGCGAAAAAGGTGAGGGTCTGTGGTGGTTGTTTTCCTTAGCCAGCAGCGGTATCCGGAGCTGGTGTGATCTGCTTTGCATCAGTCAGCGGTACTCCGGTGAGCGGGTGCAGCCTTGCCTTCTCGCAGCAAACTACAGTGGCAGTCTTGCTTTGTTGATATATATGTCCTGTGCAGTTGGTCGGTCAGTCGAGTCCCGCAGCCACGGATGTGAGCTGAACGTTTTCCAGTGTACACATGATCGGGAGTCTGTTACTTGAGTTGAGGCCGTCATGTAGAGCCTACGGGTTTAGGGTTTGTTTGATTTGATTACCGTGGCGGTCCCCGCTGCGTACATGTGGAAGTACTGGGTTAGCCGCGGATCTAAACGATTCTCGGAGAGAAGGCGATCTCGAGCCGGATCGTCCATGAACAGTGGGTGGCAGAGTTTCTCTATCTCCAAGTACCGGAAATGGGTGAACTGTAGGTAACTACGCCTCGCGCAGGCCGCCAGACAAGAAGAATGGGTATTTACCGTTGTCTATGTCATGTTAGTCGGCCTTGCACGGCCGGGCCGTCGGTGCAGCGACCACGTGAGTCCCGTGACCGCCTTCGAGTGCTGTAACTCTTCTTAGTTCCGGAGAGCAGTGAACCGCAAAGGGGTTCATGCTATTTCCACTAAGACCAATCGGGGGCTTTTTTTTTTTAGTGAAAGAGGTGTTTTGCCACGCTTTCGTTCCAGGAGCCGCTTCGTGTTCGGACGAAAGAAACACGTTCCGTGCACAGGCTGCGGTGGTATACTTTTAAGTGTAGTTTACGAAGGACACCGCGGGCTGTGGGCAGGCTACGCCTTCAGGCGTGAACATCCTGTGTCTCTCATCAGTTTGCTTGCTCTGCTGTACCTTTTTGCAGGCGACAGAGAAGGAGACAGACGAAAAGAAGAACAAGGAGGCTGGCGCTGACGCGAAGAAAAGTGCAGAGAAAGAAGGGAACGGAGCGAAGAGATAAGGCGGGGGCTTCCCCAAACTACAGCAGATGCACCTGAAGAGCTGTCTCTGCTGTAGTTCGCAATCAAGCCGGAAGCAGCCAAAGGTTGAGCGCCCTACTTGAACTGTCAACAACTCTAAAACGACACGTTTGTGAGCGCTGAAGGGCCGAAAGCGGTTCGACGGCGATGGGAGACGGCCTCTGAAGAGAGTGCGACTTACCTCGTCCGGTCGAGTGGGCCGACCGAGAGTACGAGAACGCGTCGGCTCTGAGCCCTGTAAGGCGTTAGCGATAAAGGGTGGAATCCGCTTCACGGCCACGCTAAGCGGCCAGTTGGTCTGAACCCTCGCTAGAGGTCATAGCCCCTCCGGCGATGCCTGACCCTCATAGCCTGCTTATCCAAGAGCAAAGGAGTGTGTCTCACTGACTGGCTGTGCGCATACCCCGAGCACTTCGTCGCAAGTGACGAAGTGAGGTACTTCAGCACGGTGTTTCTGACCGCCATGTTTCAATGAACAGCTCTTTGGAATGTCGCTGTGATTCGCCGTGGTTGTTTGGGCTACTGTTGGGAACAACTCTGAGAGGACGGTCTTATACGGGTTGTGCCTTCCCGCACACACAGGCCTTCGTAACTGGGCACGAGGAACGCGTACGCTTAGCGCCCCGTACCTCAGTGCTTCTGGACCACTGCTCGTGTCGAAGGTTTACTATGTGCGAGCCCTTGCGGACTGCTGCATGTGGCGTCCGAGGACCAACAGCGCTCTCCTGAGCAGTTTGCGAGTACGGGTCGTAAAAACCCGTGCACTCAAGTCACCGGTTACCACAGGTAGTCAGTTTCCACAGGGAAGGCCCGAGTGGGGTACTTCGCATAAGAGGCAGTTGCTCATGGGAAACCAAAACAACATTCCTGACCTCGGTGCACACTGCGGCGGGAGACGTCAGACTGCAAGGGGTTATGCCAGAGAAGGCGTGGGCTCTGACCAGACGCAGTGATATCGGTGCCCATCTTTACTGTTCGATCGGAATCGCCAGCTAGAGGTAGCTTCCGAGTCAAACTAAAACGAAGACAGAAGGCCGGTGACCACGGTGCTACCTGAAGCCCCAAGCCAGTGTGACACTCACGCGTCATGGGCCGGACCGCCTGGGCATAGTTCCAGGACTGGGAGTCTCTCCCAGTTGTCCGCGAGGGGTTCAGTGATCCACCGCGGCTTTCCAGGTGTTTTGAGGCTGCTTCGGTACGAACTCGTGAGCTTGCACGTATTGCGTGCTGGACGCAACCGACTTCCCACGCGCCGGACTTCGACGATTCAGATAGGCGGAAGCAGAAGCAGTTGTGAGCCTCTGGAGCGGCCGTCTCAAGCTTCCCATCTTTAACCAGCCAAGCGACGAGAAACATGTGGTGTAGGTTACAGGAGACTTCTGTTGTAACCAGGCCGGACCGAGAAAATTTTTCGGCAGTTTGCAGTAGACTTCTGTTGTGCTAAAATGGGACTGGCGCTGAAGTCGCGCAAAGCTGTCGGAACAAGCGCACCGGACCACTGCACGACGGGGGCGGAGATCTGTTTTCGTTTTACGTGAGAGATGACGTGGAGATCTGGAGACAGTATTTCAGCCGTCGGCCAAAGTTACCGCGGGGATCAAAGAGCCCTGTTGTTGCTACCCCTGCGTTTGGCATCCCGTAGCTTCCTCTGTCGTTGGACAGCCCAGCCACACACCATCTGCCTGGGGAGGGAATTGTCCGGCAGTCAACCCCGGTGCTGTTGCCCAATGTCTGCCCAGCAGCTTGCCTCGGAGTTATTTCGAGTAGGTGCGCCTTTTTCACTACGCGTGCGTTTGCATTCGTCTTTTTTCAATTCGGAAGGCAGGCGTAGCCGAACACGGGAACAGCTGAGACAATGGCTTTCTAAGCTACGCTTCGATAGGTGAGCTCCGGGTTTCATCAGGAAATGCCAGTGCTCCGGTTGACGCAAGCAGTTTCAGTTTGTTGTGCAGGTACGAGTGGATGCCGATATGTGCTCGGTGGCTGGAGAAAGTCCAGCGATGTTGTTCGGATTGTGTGGATCTCTTTTCACTAGCCCGGTCAGGATCACCCGGAAGACTCACGTCCATAGCTACACCGCACGTGATCGCGATAATCCGTCTTCAGCGACTTGACAGAATGCTGGATTTTCTATGGCCGAGTTCCACGCTGTCGGCGCAAGGCCTTAAGCGACGTTTTTGCTGCTCGAGTTCACTTCAGACGCGTTGATGCCCTTGGCGCGCGTTCCCGGTTTTTCTCCGGGGCAGAAGCATCACTATCATTTCTGGCCATGCCCGTGTCAGCTTTTCCATCTAGAGGGGGGGCAGGCCGCCGGCGGCACGGCGACTGGGACGAAGAGTATGGGAACGAAGAACCCGCTGATGATGCAGCCGATGATAGTTCTGGAGAGAGCATCAGTGTCGATAGTGATACCTCGGAAGATGAGGACGTCCATGACATGGCCTCCAGGGAGGATCTCCACAGGCCTCGCGAATGGATGCATGGACGTAGCCGGTCGGGGTTCTCTGGCGGGTTACGCCACGACATGTCTAGCTCCTCTGTCCTGACTTACTCTTGTCAGCAGAGCCCAATCGGTGATGCAAGCAGTCCAGCGGCGAGGATCCGGGACCATTCTTTACACCCGTCTGCTTCAGGCGGGAAGGGAGAACTTCCCCCAGACCGCGCCCCTTCAGCAGACTGGTCGTACTACTCACGATCACGACATCGCTCACGGTGCTACAACAGGGGGAGCAGTGGAGTGGCAGGCGGGCAAGGATCAGAGCTTTCGTTCGAACACTTGAGTGGGTCTCCTGTTCCGACCCACGGGGGGACATCCAGTCCGGGCTACAATGCTGACGGGCAGGAAGTGGCCCGACTGCATCCTGAGCGGAGAGAATCTCGGTCGGTGCAGTTTCGAAATTCCGCTCTCCGCACCCGAGCGGCCTCAGGGCGTTCAAACTCCCAGCATTCGTTGGGGCCTAGCATGCGATACGCCTTAAGGAGTGCACAGTGGAGCTCCTTAAGAGATTTCCACAGTGACTCGTACGTTGTACGCCATGTGTCCGAGGAGCTATGCTGTGACAACTACCCGGAAGATACGAGTAAACGTATCAAGTGCTGTGGTTGCCTTCCACTTATTTTCACGAGGAAGGGCTGGAAACTCATATTCTCCGTCTTTGCGGAAGAGAACAATTTTGACCGCTTCTTACGGAACTACCAGCCGAAGAGAGGGTTTGGCGACAGGCATAACTCCTCGAGGAGCTCGTCCAATGGTGAGGATGGTGGCGTCTGGCTGCTGCTTGCGCGGTGGGCGCTTTGAACTCGAGGCAGAAAAGTTCGGCTCTGTACTCCATATGACCTCGGCTACTTTCGTCGTGCAATACCTCAAAAATAAGTGTTCACCCGAAAAGACGCTTAGTGGTTTTTGATGTATTCTCGCACCCACCGTATCTCTGACCGAAAGATCTGCTGCAGTTAAGCGGGGGCGAGACTGAACTTCGTGAACAATCCCCTGTGCATTGTGCTATGCTCTCTGAACCTGTTTTCCAGTTGCTCCTTCAGTCGACGACGCCGGGCCTCCTAGTAACACAATGTATTCGGCAGGCATGGCGCTCTCACGCGGGCCCAAATTCGCAGGTGTTGGCGCCATGGCAGCGTTGTACGCCGGCAGAGTGGAGCAGTTTTCGAAGGAACCCTCTATTGCAACAAAACACAAGCAGGCCATGTACCGTTTGATGAAGGGTTACCCGTTCATGAAGTTCCGCTATGAGCCTCTGAACGACGCGTACGACTACCTTCTAGAACAGGTCATTCCGCTCAAGCTCATCTGGATAAGCTTTTTGGCGTTAGTCGCGCAGACTGGCATGACTGCCTGCCAGCTGCACGCTGCGACCCATAACTCCGGCGTCCTGGTGAGCTGCAAGGTTGCCACTCGTTGTTCGTGCTGGTGGTGAACAGTAGGCGGTGGCACTTCTGCCCCCCTGCTTCTTAGTGTACTTCTAGTCTATCCCACAGTGCTGCAGCGTTTCGTAGCCCGTGAGCGTGCAGTCGAACCCGACTGCATTGAGGTTCATACCGCAGGTTGCGGGCTCCGCAGCCCGAGTATGAACACAGTTTGGCTTGGAATCTTTGTTTCGTGCTACTTTGTGCTGCGAGTTCAGGTGGATGCGATACTTCGAGCGGCAGTCTTCTTCCCGTACCTGTTTTTTCTCATGTTCATTTCGCTCTTCGAGTGCTTCCGAAAGTATACGGAGAAGGTGGTAGCAGCTGTTTCGGCTTGCGTCTTCGTCTTTTGCTGCGTCTTCGAATCTTGGCAAGTCATTGCTGTCAGGTCTGGGAGTACAGGGCCACGCATAGAGGGACGGGACGGTTCGTTACAATACACCACTTTTGATGTACTTCAGCAAGGGGACTCCTACGTGGAGCTACTATTGATTGTTTTGTTGACCGCGAGCTCAATCCGGACGAGTCTGCTATTTTATGTCCATCTGGCGGCGCTTGCGAATGTACTGTTCAAAATTGGGGTGCAGTGCACTACTGTGGGTGGCGGTCTTCTAATAGGGACCCACGTGAGCGAAGGGTACACGACTCTCGTTTGTCTTCTTGCGATAATGTACTTGGGGTACTACAAGGAGACGTGCCATCGGATGGCATTTTATAGCTGGTACTGCGCAAAATACAAAGCCTGCCCGGCAGGCATCACGAAGAAGCTAATGAGCATGACCACCTTCTCTCGGTGGTAGGTTAACGGAGCGGAGAGAGGACCCCTTTTCCTTCCGCAGGAGGTCACCCTGCTTCTTGGAGTGGAACAATCAGGTTTCGCAGGTGTCTCTAGTCAGTTGGACAAAGGCGTACACACGTGACTGGAGTTTGCGTGCAGCCGGTCACGTGAACGTGAACCCCGAATCACGCAGTGGATCTTCCTCAGGGGGTGTCTCTTACATCAGCTGTTTTATCTTTTTTCCGCTCTTGGCAGTAGGTCCACGGCATTCAGTACTTTCCATATTGCAAAAACATCATGCGTGGACTGGGTTTTACCCTTAACTGCGCAGGACATCGAGTACTCGATAGGATGGGCAAAGCGGGGTCGAATAAATTTCATGAACGGGCCAGCGGATGTTCTTCCGAACAAGCAGTTCGTTAAGGATGTCCTCGGGGGAGGGAGGGAAGGCATCTTTCAGGCTGGCCAGCCAGTTAGTTTTTCAGGAGACCACGTAGCTGCGATGCTGTCCGCTAATCAGTTTCTCGTGACGTGCACTCAAGAGGCCACAAACTGTCTGTGCTGTGTAGTCTGTGGGTCTGGCGTCACCTCTCTCGTTTTGGTCATTAGCTGATGAGAAAAAGCATTTCGCGTCTGGCGTTCTCTCGGGGTCCAGATGCAGTTTGTGCGTGTGTGGTAGTTCGGGAGCGACCTACTCGTGTGTTGTGGTGTCTCACGCAAGGACGGACAGCATAGTGAACTTGCCTTGCTGCAGCCCGTGCTCTCTGAGAACGGCGTTGAGGTCATGGACTAGCTGTCGTATGTTGCCGTGTCGGGAACATGCAAGGGACCGGGTGCAATTATATTTGCAGCGGTTGATTCTTTTATGTTGTGAAATTGCTCGCGGTCTATCACCATGCATCGTGCAACTTTGTGACCCGAAAACGGAATGAAGTTACGCAGGCATAGAGCGTGGACGACGGCTATGGCCCCACAGTGCTGCGGCGACAAACCAGTCCTTGTACTCGTTCGTGAAGTCTGTGCCATGGAGAACAGACTGTTTCCTTCTTAACACTGTTTCTCTGTAGATAGACCGTATGTCGAGCCGCGTGGTCATATTTTCCAGGGCACGGCGTGCAAGTCACGAGATGCTTGCTTGGCAGCACAGGCCGAGTTCTGGGCACCGGCCGTATTCTTCGAATGGCTTTTCTTCGATACAGCTCCCAACTGAAACGCTCCGACAGGAGAGCGTCGCATTGAATTTCTACATTCTGACGCAGAGCCTTGTTTCCGCTGGTGAGTATCGTAGCCCCTGCAGCGTCTCCCCTCTGTGACGGAGAACCGGGTTTGTGTCAGAAGACTTAACAGCGCCTTCCTTTGCCCTGCAGGAGGGTCAGCAGTAGACGTCTGCGCCGCGTAAGATGTCTTTTTACGTCGCGCGCTCCCCGCGGAGGTGGTGGAGTGTTCGGAAACAGCTGATGACACGCCGCTGTTTTCTGTAGATCTGAGTGCCCCTCTGAACAGCTTGTCTTGCGCGTCTTCTCCGGATGTGGGGAGTACAGGAAGGGAGTGGAAGCGCTCCAAGCACCGGTTACCAGCTAGTTCATTTGAGTGGTCGAATCTTGAAGGGGAACCCGGTGACGGGTCGGTCAGCGGGACAGGGGTAGAGGAAAGGCCTGGATCCGGGGTACGCAAGACTTGGCTCTCGAGTCCGCTGCAGTACCAAGTGTATAAAGACATTTTTCAGTAAGGTACGACTAAGGACTAAGCAGTGGCGGCCCCGTTTCTCCTGTGGAGTCCGCGGCGCGGCAGAATCTGCTGGCCGTATAAGAAGATATGCATGACCGCCCGCAGGAGTCCCGGAGGTGATAGGATACCATTTTCAGGCTACTTCTTAACCGCTGTATATCGAGATAGGATGCAGCGCCCCCACGCGGGAACGCACAAAGGCACAGGGCAACCAGTAGCTCGCGAGGCAGGTTGTCTGTACGCTTACGGCTGTGGGGTTAGAAGTGAAGGATCCTTGGGTGAAAGGCGTAGCGCAGCTCTCGCTGACAGGCAAGGTACCCTGTGTGCGATCCCGCTTTCTGAAGCTCTTGAAGACAAGCTTCTTTGATGAGCTGTAAACTGTATACCGTGTTGGGCTTCTTCGTCGACGCGTCCATGCCATGTCGCCGAGCAGCGTGCCTCGCTGTTCGCCAGGGATGTGCCCAGAGGAACCGCACTTCCGCGTCTAGTTCCTGCGTGACTCTGCGGCAGTGGCGCTGTCGTAGCCGTTGTACCACAGCACTGTATGACATGCCTTCGAGTAGGGGTCCGGGTTCGCGATCGCTCTTGAACTCCCTGCATCACAGTGTCCCGTACCAGCGATGTGGATGTGCTGCTAATGTATTCTTGGTTGCGCTGCTGTCTCTCACACGGTCGCACATCGCCCTCGAGGTCGACTGCCAGCGAAACAGCTTCCACATCTTCTGATTGGAGCACTCCCGGAAGCGGCACACTTCTACTGTGGCATGGCGAGGAAGACGCCGAAGCGGTGCCTGTCACAGCAACCACACATTGCGGCGGGTGGTTGGCGGGCGTTGTCGAGCATGAGGAGGCAGATATCCTTGATTGTCCCTCGGCCGAGCCGGTATCCTCCCCACTGGACACTGGTGTGAACACGACCTGAGTTCTCGAGGCCACTGGCAAGGCGGACGTCACCCCGTCGTCAAGCATCTGTGCTGATCCAGGTGTTAGTTCAGGGCAGAACAATCCGCGGGCGGGGCAGCTCCTTCTACTCACAGAAGAGTCTACGCGAGCGCTGGCTGCGTCCGGGTAAGAAAACTTTCGCCTTTTCACAATGAAGGGAACATTAGAGCATTTTTCGTCCTTCAAGCAGGAAAGGCCGTTCCCCGTATCGAGCTGCTGGCTCTTTCGGACGTCTTTGTTGACGAGCGGAGTCTCCCCTTTGTTGCCACAGTACGGATGATCAGGCTGGTTCGGTTCTGTTTTGTCGGCCTGCAGGTCACGTACACAAGCTACAGGGTTGCAGTTTCGTTCAGCCGTTGCACGCGTCACCCCTCCAATATTTTACCATGCCTTTGCGAATGTACGGCAGCACCCATGTGGTCGGCAAAGCTTGGCAAGCAGTCAGTATGGATGGCAGGCCACGTCACACTCCAGCCGTCCACTGCGGCCTCTACTTAGGGGTGTGGCCCCTACTGCAAGCCGGACTTCGGACAGCGCACAATGGCCAGTACACGTTGAGGCTTTTGCTTTCGGCGAATGCTGTCATTCGGCGGCGAGTGCGGCAGGCTTCCCACTCTAGAACAGAACTGCCCTGGCCTACCAGTTCCGCTGCCGCTGCTGGGCTTCCGTCACAAGCACTGCTTTTCAAGAGCCCCTTTGCAAGGAACGCAGCCTGCCCGTGTCCCGCGTACGAGCGTGGTCTTGCTTCGGAGGCATGGGCCGGAACACGGCCACAGTGAAGTGCGGCTGCGGACGCGCTCCTCAGGATGGATTGCCGCTCCACCACCGGCGGGTGGCGATAGTCGGTCGGGGCGGGAGTGAGATACAGCTCTGACGGCTCCAGAAATGGGCACGGCTTAGCGCATTGGATCGCCAGTTGCCTCCCCGTGCCTAGCGGCGTCCAGTCTTTTTCAATCTCATGAGAACTGGGCTGGCACGCGACACCGGACGGCACCGGGGACGGAGCCATACATGTTTTGGGGCTGTTCAATGTTTCGATGTATTGGTGAACTGCGGCAGCGACGGCGTGCTCTGACGCGACAAATTCAAAGTCTCTGTGTGACTCCGCTGACTCACTCCAGTTCACGAGATACTGCCGTGCCTCCGCCAAGAACCGGTTGGTGAGTAGTTGCTCGAGATGTCGGAGACGCAGGAGAGACTGTGAAACGAGAAGCGAAACCACAACCTCGAAGCTCGCAACACAAGAGTGCCTCTACAATCTGGCCCCTAGCTGAGACGCCACTGATATGCGGTTCCCTGGTCTGCCTGTGCCTCCCTCCCAAACAAGTACTGCTTGGGACCTTCAAGGGTATCTTTGAAAGTGCCTGCGCACTCACCCGTTTCGTGTCAAGCGAGCCCTGGCTGTCACGCGCGGCAAGGGCTGTGTACTTGGAAGAGGGCGACGAGTGACAACGGCGATGGACCGCGCCTTGTTCTTTTTTCTTCACTTCGGCTTCGAACTGCCGGTACAGTATGGAGAGATTGTTCTCCAGAAGTGCAACGCGGATTTGTAGGTTTCTCGAGACGAAGCCAGCCCTGGCAGCGACACCGCCTGGTGAGTACTCCTGGACTGCCTGGACCAACATTGTAACCAGGGTCGTAGAATGACGCGGAGCCCATTGGGCAGTTTTCTTGTGGAAGGTAAAGGAACACATACTGGAGAGAGGGCCCTACCCAGCTTGGCCCAGTCTTTGGCTCGAACTGACCCTGGTAGGAGTACTCTTTGGAAGAGCGCTCCTGGGCAGTAGGTGGCATCAGGTTCCAGGAATCTACACCTAAGCGCGGTCAGCGCTGCCGAAGGGTGTCCCGCGGCACGCATCGCCAGCTCCCTCAGCGCTCACTTCAGCAATACGGTTTGTGCCTTCAGTCGCTCCCGGAATCTTCAAGGGAGGCAAAAGCTGAGCCAGACCCCGAAGCTCGTGCATGCAGGCAGCCATCTGCTGGTATACTGGAGATTTCTCGCCAGAATGAGCCAGGTGAAGGAAGCCACTGAATAAAGCCATTCGGGATCTGCGAAGCCTGCTTAGGTGCTCGTTGCATCGCTGAAGCTGGGCGACTGTCTGGTTGAACTGCTGCTTAGCGACTAGACTGCACCGGTGGCGACGCCAGAACAGGATTTCTCGCCTCAGTTTGGCTTTGTGACACAGCTTCCTAAGCGCAGCGGAGTCGAGGCGGACCGCGTCTGCTTTTGCTTTTTCTTCGGTGAAATCCATAGGGGAGTCAGGACACGGAGGCCGTTCCTTCATGTGCCCACCATCACAGCCAGGTACTCCTGAAGAGATGGGCAGCCTCCGCGAGTCATCAGACCCGGAAATGAAGGCTTCCACTGTGTCGATTCCGGGCTTCGCGTTGAAGCAGCAGCTGGCAACGCGCACTCCGGGCAGCCGCTGCTCCGTTGTAGCGAGAAGACTCCTGTCCGGGGCTGAGGGCCCCTGAGGGTGGACTTGATGCTCAGAAACAGAAAGGTTATGTTTCCTAGAACACCGTCCGAGCGAACACTCCGTGCGTGCTGGCAGTCTACCGTTGAAATTGTACACCATCCCATCTACAATCAACAGAACATACCATGTGAAGCGAGACAAGTAGCCACGCCTGTCGTGTGACTGGTCATTGTTGATTCCATATGTCGTGGTGCAGTCAACACTAAGGTAACTGTAGCAAGGCTACCCGTGAGTGTCCCACAAGTTCGTCGCTGCTGGGCTCCAAGCCGGCCTACGGATCAAGCAAGGCAAGTACGGATTGGCAGCGGTCCGGTTACTCACGGGATCTGCTTGAGTGGAGATACGTTCGGTCGTGATCAAGCTCCCTCGGTATGAGTTCGTGGGTTCGGCCAGGGAATGGGTAAGTAGTGCCGTTAGAAGCCGGATCTTCTTGGGTGGCGGCGCTGCAAAGCTCGCGGCTGACGCGCCTGCTTCTCGGGTTCCGCACCCTTGAAGCGGATTTTGCTTCACGGATAGGCGGCGAGTGTGAGGCATTTACTGCCTGGGCTTCCTGGAGCTGCCGAAATCGCATCCTGTCTTGATCGGCAACGTCAGGTGGAGCTGTCTGCAAGTCATGCTCTTCACTCTTGCGTCTGTAACTGGTTTCGGGTAGTACAGCTACACTCCGGAGGGTCGCTGTCGCCACTTTCCCTGATTCCCGGAGCTGTCCGCGGGGTGTAGACGGGCAGCAGCGTGGATCGAGAGTACACTCTTGCAGACAAGGTAGAGCTCCCAAAATGTTAGTAGAAAAAAACCGGTCTTGGTTGAGTTGGTTACCAGACAGCCGCAGGGACCGGAGAAACCGGAACTGAGTGAGCGCTTCCAGGCCATTCACGTCTTCAATAGAGTTGTGTGATATGTCGAGCTTCTTCAGAGAGAGCGGAAAACAGCGAGGTTGCACGGAAACTTTGAAGGTGCGCTCGGGGCACGGTTTCGGTGGAGCAGCGCGGCGTAGCAAGGGCTGCCCAGCCTTGCTGAAGTCCTCTACGGGCGGCAACCCTTGGATGCTATTTGCCGCCACGTTGATTTCTTCAACAATGCTAGTGCCAGCAAACGAAAGAAAGAACTCGGCGCTTTCGATGCCACAGTTTGTCAACACCAATTGTTTGAGTGCGGGAAGGTAGGCAAGCGGGTCAAGGCTTACAGAACGGAGCGATAATCCGTCATATTTGATTTTGACTAGGTTTACCATACTGAGCAGTAGTGAAGGGCTCTTAAGAAGAGTGCAGAGATCCGCAGTCTTGAAATCTATTAAGCCGATACTTCCGAAAAGAGGTGAGCGGTGCGTGGGCTCGGTCGGGTGAACCGGTCCGCCGAGGGCCTGAGCAGCGTCACGCGATCGAGCAGCTGAGTGTGGTGATGATCCATGGTGAATCTGGTTCCAGTCGACATCGTATACGTCAGGAGTCGAAGGGGGGGTGCTTGTTTCGGCCGCCGAGCTCTCTGGGGTAAGAGAGAAATACAGCGGTCCGCGCGTCTCCCCCGGGACAGGGATAGCAGCAGTTCCGTGTTGAGAGTCCTCTAATGAAATCAGAGTGCCAGAGAAAAGCTCAAGCTGGCCGTGCGGAACTGGTCGTTCGCCGGGCGCAGGCGAAGCGCCGTCAATCGACGGATTCTGCTGCATTATAAGCGTGCGTTCACTTGTCCTGAGCTAGGTAGTCCGCGGCCGGGGCTCACCACTGGAACATCACGCACCACGTCGAGGGACAGAAACGTCGCTTTAGAGGCAAGACCAAGTGCAAACTGACACCGGGCAATGTAGTCGAAGTGCTCTGGTGACCTCGGTCGATCTGGAGCAGTGGGGCTCCGGGCGCCCCACGACGGACACGGTCACTTCACTGGCTGTCGTTGTGGAGCGGGACTTCCACTCAGAGACTCCGGAGGCGGGGCATTAGTGCCGTGGCTCTTTCTCGCTAGAGACTAGCAGCTAGTGGGGGACGGTCGGGGTGATACCTGAACCCTTGCCTTCTGCAGAGACTCGCTCTGATGGCAACAGAAAACTGAAGGTGCCTGGCACTTTAGGGCGTGACAGGAACTCGTCGAGCTTCTCGAATCTTATGAGTAATCAGAACACCAGAGCAAACTCAAGCCCCCCGTCCTGCGCCTGCCGAGCCTCGTACGCTTTCTGACAGTGAAAGCACCGTTTACGTGTCGCCTGCCCTTGGGCAGTCCTTTACGGGTGGTACTCCGGCAGATCCTAGCAGGGGGCGCATCAGTGCCTAGCTCAGTCGGTACACAGTTTCACAAGCCAGTTACTCCGGACATATTTTTCATCAAGGGAGGTGCGACTCGAAGCCTTTTGTGTGTTTAACATGATCCTTGTACGCATAGACACCAAGCGCCGCCTTTGAGTGTGGCATACCTTCTCCATTTTCGATCGACTACGACTACCTGTCCCCCCCGACTGGTTTTCCCTCATCTTCATTCAGATACTTTTCAAGGAGAGCCTTCGTTCGAGCTGTAGCTCTGGCAGGGTCTCTCAGCCCGTGCCGGACCGCCGTTCACAGCGTGGACGTAGTACAGTGCAGATGGGTCGCACCGCTCTGGCAGTGTCTCGAGCCGCTGGCAAATGTCCCGGATAAGCCTATTCCGTTCGATGGTGTTAACAGTTGTCTGCACCGCTTTCTGCTTCGCACCGGTCTCCACAACAACAAGCCGCTCTTACCTCGTTGCGCCGTCTCTGCAGTTCCGCGATGTCAATGGTCAGGGCATCTTTTTCCATCATGAGCGACGCAAGTCTTTTTTCTGCGACAGCTTTCCTTGTTCTTTCGGATGCTACCTGTGATGGGTTTAGAATAAGCTGATAAATTGTACACACGTGACCAAAGGCCTTACTTGCTGCGCTACTGATCGGAGGCCGTCCAGCTCCGCGACGAGCTCTCCACGTAACCTCGCTACAGTTCGCTCAAACTCAGCGCAGGTTTCCGCTACTGCGGTTTCAAGTCCCCGTGCTGCCGCTGCCGGAGGTGCGCCGGAAGACACTGGAGGACTGCTCCGAAGATCGCTACCTCCCTTTCCACTCGTCCGGCCTTCGTGCACATCACTCATGTTCAGGAAGACTAGGGCAGCTGCTGCAGAGACTCATGACACCACGCGCTTCAGTCGCTGTCACCGAGATTCTCGGCTTCGCTTCTCAAGAGCAGATGCGGCACACACACACACGCAGCTGTTCATTGGCCTTCCATGCGTCGCTCGCAGAGGTCACACGCACTGCCCGATCATATCCACCTGTCAGACCCGCGCTACGTCCTTGGGCCGCAAGCATCGTGTCCCACCTGCCCGTTTCCTGGGGTTCGATCGGACGCTGTACCTACACCGTTTTCACCGCCTGTCTACTCGGAACCACCGCGAAGAACGTGGAGCACTGCAGACCCGTAAGATTGACCCTGGCTGTACCGCTGG
>NW_027153727.1:74116-77745 GCF_002600585.1 Cystoisospora suis
TCGAGCGGGACTGCAAGCGCAGGTTACGCGAGGTAGCAAAAATAGCTTTCACGCACTCAAGCATTACAGTAGCTCCTTGCCTGCAGTCAAAATCTTAAGAGTGAGGAAAAGTCATTCACCTGTGACGGGCGAAGAGAACGCGGCACCAATGAGAAGTGAGAATGGCGCAGCGTGTCGTCCCTCAGCGCTGCAACTGCTTTACACGCGAGGCCAGTTCGTAGCCTTCAGTCCGGTCACTCACTCAGATTCGTCGTGTCGGGAGGCAGACCATCCAACCTACACTTAGATCGGAGACGAAGAGCGGGCGCCATTCCTTCTCTACTCGCATGCGCTGGCACTTCGGGCCTGCATGCATGCGCCGTTCAGAATTGCGCCCGACTACGGCTTCTGTTGTGGGGGGGAAGACTAAGATTCGACACGAGCTGCGTCAAGCGGTTTTTCAGGTCGTTGCCATGCACTTGGATTGACCGGTGCGGCATTCAAGATCTGACTACCCTTGACGGAGAACGACGTGTGGCGGCTTTACAGTGTTGCCGTCGTGGGCGCGGGACTCCACTGTTCTGAATCTCCCAGCTACACTTCTTGATCCACACGCTTTTCGTAAGAATGAGCACTTTCCGTACGTGCTTGCCAGATTGTCCAGAAGCCGCGCGTCTGCACCGGCTGCAGCGTCTCCAGTATTCTTTGTTTCTGTAATCGTTCTGGAACCTGCGGAGCTGCTGAGGTTTTTGTGCGGGCGACGCTTCCGCTTGAATGCATTCCTTCAACATCTGCAATTCTTCGGCCCCCCGTGTATGAGCTTATTCCAGGGGTGATGCAGGCGGGAGTCAGCTCCGCGGCCAGTTGGGTGGCTCCTGTGGTTCCGCTGGCCTCAGCGCTGCTGCAGTAGTAGGGTCAACGTCTGCAACAATGCAGGGAGCCCAGCAACCGCCCCAAGTAGTTCACTCGCCGCCCGCCACGTTGGCCCCGACTTCTGGGACCACCGGCAACACTGCAGCCCAAGGCGGCCCAGAAGTCCGCGCCGCTCCATTTGGAGGTCGCGCAGCTTCTCCGGCGGCTACAACCTTGCCTTTGCCAGACTTCGACCGCGGCAAGACACAGTGGGGGGGTCGGCAATTCGAACGGCTATATACCGAAGTAGTTGTACCTCTTGTCCGGGAGACAGAGAAAACTTCTGTCCCGCAACTACGTGAGAGACTTCAGCAGCTGCAGACAGCTTCCCTCTCCGCACGTTCGGGGGATGCTTGTGAGGCGAAGAAACGGTATTCGCACGCAGCAAATGAAATTCGGGATGCGTCGGTAAGCAGTCCACGAGTCGATTTCGACGGACGACCCGTAGGCACGCGGTGAAGAGGGCGGTCAGGCCCCGTGCTGCTGCGATGAGCTGAGCTGCGGGGACTGGGATATTATGAGGAGACTCACTTCAAGGAGTAGGAAAGCAAGCAAAAGTAGTAGACGAAGACGGCCTGGGGTCGTTACGTCGAGGCTCCGTAGATAGTCGGGCGCAGCATTCACCACTGCCTGAGCCCTAAGGCACTGACAGTGGTGCTGAGAAATGCCCGAGAACCTAAGCTGTACTGTTTTCTGCCTGTTCGAAGTGCCTCTCTCTTTCTGTATCCCTGTGTTGAGACTTCAAGCTGCTTTTTTTGTCCAGTCTCATCTATCTACTGAACCTTTCAACAGTCTCCTTCTGCCACTGCAGCAGGACTCCCGACCGCAGCACGCCGCGCCCGTATGTGGGTGGACGCGTGTGCTCTCACGTGTGCTTTCCGGGTGTCCATCCGTGTGCCACATCCCCGGTCCAGCATTAGAGGACACTGGCAGGGCTATATTTGAGTGTTTGCGCATCCTATGTACTGAAGCGAATCTTGGTATGCTGTCATGTGCTTCATCGTGTTGTTCAGTCTCCTCCCAAGTACCGAATCGTTGCGAGCTGCAGCGCAGCCTCTCCCTTCTCGTGCGCCTCCGCTGACACCGGTGTGGGACTAGCTCTCGAGGAGGAGCAGGAGGCCGTGAAGATCGAGCTGGATCGTCTGGACCGCTTCGAAGTCTTTTCGTTTCAGAGGCTACAGCGCTTTCGGGAGGCTTTTGTCAACGTGTTGGCTGTGCCGGAGCGGCAGGGGACTGTTAAGGCCGCTCAACTGCAAGCTTTCGCGAAGCAGACCTATCCCGGATGGGAGCAGCTGTGCAGCGACATTGATCAGTTCTCGCAGCTGCACAATTTAGACCAGTTTGTGTGCTTCTCTCTTGCTTTTGATGCCGTCCAAATTCTCCAAGAAACCTGCGGAGACTCAGGAACCAACAGAGACGCAAAAGTGATCTGGGACCCACAGCTAATTCTTGGAGCCCTGCATCGTGAGCAGCATTTTCAGCTTCTATGTCTCGTCGAGCTTGCGACAAATCTGTATCCAGAGGACTCGCTGGGAGTGTACGGAAATCTGGAGCTGCAGAGCAGCCGTGTAGCTGTCAAGATCTTTGCCGACCTTGGGAGGTACGGTTTCGTGGAAAAGCTTCTTGAGCGCATCGGCTTGCTGATATCTACGATCGTTTGCCCCCCGGTCATCCTTCCTACGACCACCGGCGCATCTACAGGCCTCGGGGCTTCAGACAGCGCCCCTGCAGGGCTCACCACAGCCAACCCATGCTCCGCAGGATTGCTGAGCTGTGCTTTTCCGTCTACTTATGCTTCACTTCTTGGCCCCTTCACTACCGGCTCTGCAGGAGCGAACGCAGTCGCAGCAGAGTTGCTCCGCGGAGGGTCTGACCAGGTCGCGGGGGCGGCACGTGCTCTCACTGCTTTGTCCGAAGTGCACCATATTGCACTGCTTGACACGTGTGTAAAGATTTTGCATCTGTACTTCTCTCGTTTCCAAGCATCGTTTCAAGAGGTGGAAGCTCTGATAGCTCTCATTCCACATGTCGTGGCACCCAATTGTGCACCTCACTCATCGGCGGCAAGATGCAGTCTTGGTGCCCAAGAACTCGACGCGAAGCTGCAGCAGGCTGCGGCTGCGTCGGCTGAGCCGAGAGGGCCTGGAAGTTTAAGAGGGGTGGAGGGACCGAGTTCTTCCAGCTCCTCGGGCGAGGCGTGCGGTGCCAGAACCTCCGGGTCGTGCCCTCGGTCTCTCTCTGCGAGACTGACAGAAGTGCTGATGCTAGCTTTGCATCCTAGGTTGCTTCGGTGGTCCGTCGTCAAAAAGGGCCCCGGAGAGGAAGAAGGAAGGCAGCGATGGTGCGACGGCAAGGAGGTAGCAAGCGGGGCAGCAAGAGAGAAAGAGAGGCAGGACGCAGTCGACTTGGATGACCTCCCGCTGCTGACCGAGCTGAATCCGATGAGTAGCCCACAGGATATCGAGGACTGGCTGAGAGACTACGAAGAGGAGCACCGTGGCACAAGTGGGGTGGATTCCCTAGAGCACCGCGGCGGAACGTCCGGGTCCCTGCTCCGTCAGGCAGACGCGGGACAGTTTTATGACAAGCTTGTCAAACTTCACCACGGGGTGGGTGTCATGAAATGGCGAGCCTCAATAACCTGAGTGTCACGCCAGCTGCTCTTTAGCTTCGACAAACCGCGTTGCCTTCAACTGTACAATGTTTGGTCGGACCGGATGCGTCTTAAAGTGTACCTG
>NW_027153727.1:77895-90778 GCF_002600585.1 Cystoisospora suis
CATGTCAGACTGGCGGGTGGCCTGGAATGCGCTGTACAACTACCCGATCTTTCCCCTATTGGCCGAGGTTTTCCTCGCGGGACGCTCGGCGGTTGATGCTGTGGATCTCGTGTCTTTTCAACTTCTACACGAACTGCTGTGGATGGCTTTTGTTGGCAACAGTGATGAGAGGAGCACCTGCCTTCTTAAACGCTTAGTTGACGTAGAAGTTCGCCGTGCTCGCGTCGCAGATTGGGTTGGAGGGGGCTTCGAAGACGACGACAGCGGGCTGTCACTTACCTCTCGTGTTCTGCATCAGGGGAGCTTACTTCTCACTTGTAATGCCTCCTCACTTGGAGCGAATTGCCTGACTACCGCCACAGGAGTCGAAGACGGGTGGCGGGGTCGCTTAGCTGCCGGGGAGATGAGCGATTCCGGTGCTCTTTTGGCTGACCGACGTGGTGAGAGACACGCGACTGTTTCTGGATATGCGGGGAATCCTCGGGGCTCTGGTGTCGGCTGGCTGACTAATATCTGTCGGCAAAGCTTCTCCAGAAAGGACGAAGGGACGTCTAGCAGCCTGAACCTGTTGTTTCTGCTGAGGCTCATTGGTTCGGTGTGTCGGGCCTACCCTGCAGCATCTGTTCACTATGCGGACCTTTTGGCTTACTGTGCTGATCGCTTTGCGTTTCTCGCGGGCAACGAGAATGAATTCTCAGGATCCCGAGAAACTGCTTACGGAGACGACCTGTCTGAAAGAGGTAGCGTCTGCAGATTGTATGACCCGGCAGACGTCGTGCCACCTAGTGCCTGGGTTAGCGGGAAGACACGCTTCCAAGGGGCGGAAAGTGCCGTTTCAGGTGCCGCCGCGGTGGGCCGTCTTCCCGAAGCGTTTCCTCCTGGTTCTGCTGCCTCTGGCTCTGTAGCTGCCGCTGTCACCACTTGTTCTGGAAAGATGCAGGCACTGCATGCAGCTGCGCGTGCCATAGGTGTCAGTGCTGTTGTTCATCCGCCGTTGTTGGTAGGAATTCTTGACCTTGCCGCGATACTTGCGAGCCGCGGAGGTCCCGTAGTGGCACAGCGGGTGGCCGCATCCTTCGGTGCATCCGTTCGGCCTCCGATTCAGTTCGCGCGCCTCTTTCTTACGCTGTACAGTCAGCTGGAGGCAGCAATTAGAGGTCAGTACGCAGCATTACCGCAGTATGCCTTTGCAGCAAATTCCGGGCTCTTCATCAACAGCGAAGTGAGTAATGCTCCCACCAGATGCCCCGGTGGCCCGGGGAATGCTATTTCGTCTCTCTCCCTTCTCGGCAGTGGGCGGGCTGTCACTCTTAACGATGAGCACACGGCACCCGGTCAACATCTTTCTTTTCGCAACAGTTCCTCTTCTGTGGGGGGAGCTGCGGGCGCCCTGGGCAGGACAGAAAGGCCGCCTTCTGTTTTTACTCCATCCGCCGGCGCTCTCGCGCCTTCCTCTGACGGAGTTTCGAAAGTCCTCGATGCTAGTGGCAGCTATCCTCGGGGGATGCTGGCCGCGTTGGAGTCTTGTCTTCGTCTGGCAGCAGGTGTTTCCAGTACTTTCCTGCTTTCTGCATTACCGCCGCCCTTCCCTGGCCTCCCTGAACGTCTGTCCTACTCCGGGTGGCCTTTTGCAGGCAGACCGGCAGCCCTGAGTGATTCATTTATGAGTTTCTCGAGTCAGTCTCACGCGCCTGTCGCCGACTCTTCAGGCTCTCCAGGCCTCCATCTTCTAGATCTCGTCTACGCGATTCTGCACATGACTTCGAACAGCCAACACGTCAAGCTGACCGCCATAAAAGCTGCTTGTTTGGAGGTACTTACCGGCAACCTTGTTCGCAATCCCGCCACAGCAATGTCGGTCCTTGTCCAGTTGGGCGTCCTGACGGACACGCTGCGCCGGGATCTGCATCTCAGTTCGTCGACACTCAACAAAAATAAGTGGCCGCCTTTGTCTCCCCTATCACTTGGGGGAGACGAAGGGCGTCTGCTGCTGGCCTTTGCCACCTGTGTTGCGTATAACCTTCAACTCGTTGGTTTGCGCCGCCGGTTCGATAGTTCGCTCGGTGTGTTTGGAAGTCGACTAGCGATTGACTACAGCGGCTCTCTGTCTGGATCAGCTTGTCAGGAGCAGACAGAACCACCCTTGTCGGGGTCAGGTGGCGCACAGGAAGCCAGAGCAAGTGCTGATCAGAGCGAGTCGAGAACACGCAGGGCAAGCGTCGAGTTTACAGGTTCTTTCTTCCGGAGAGGACACACGAAGACTATTGGTAGCCCGCGCTCCGCGGAAGCCGCAACAGCTGCTTCTGCAAAGGAGAGCAGCCAAAATCAAGCGGCAGACATTGCGCACTTAGTACACCTCATCGAGTTTCTTCTGGAAACGTTTGTTACAGTTTTTGGTCGTCCGTTCGAGGAGGCTTGGAAAGCAATTCCAGAAGCTCGGTACTGGCGTTTAGCTGCTGTTCTCCTTCGGAGCTTCCGATCTATTATGCGTGGTCCGTTGCCAAGGATAGGCGCCGTTTCGGTTGACAGAGCCGTTCGAGAGCCTTACAGTTCTCGAGAGGAAGCCGACGCGACAGCGACAACATATCTTTTACGCGCTTTCCTCTGCCTTGAGTCTGATGCTTTCGACACTCTAATGAAAATCACCTGCTTTCCCAACGCGTCCACGCTGTACGGATTTGACTCTCCGGACTCCGCTGTCAGTCTCGCTGCGGACGCGGTTGACACCCCTGCACCTTTCGGTGTTGCGTCTCCCTCGGGGGTTGGCGGAGAGCAACAAAAATATTTTTGTGGAATTGCGCGAGGAAATTGGAACGGCATCAACACCGGAGGGTCCTGTCCATCCGGGTGGCGGACCGGCCAGCGAAGACGAGACTGGGAACCGCAGACGTATGCCGCAGTCTTGTCTGCTACGTGCACATCCGTCCGAAGGTTTTTCGCGGAACAAGTGGGGGCAGTAGGCCTTGACATACTCCGCATTCTGTTCCAGCGCGATGTGCTTTTTTTACAGCTGTGCAGGCGCCATGCCACTAACCGCCTCCGCAAATCTTGGGCGGCCACGCGCAATAAGTGGCCCGTACGCGCCCTCGCAGAGTGCGCCGCTTCGGGAGTCAGCGACGAGCGCATGGACGGCAGAAGTTCATCTCCCGAGCACAGTATTTGCCCGAGTACGGCCAGAGAGGTACCTGCGTCCAAGCAAGCAGCTATTGGTGGGCCGCGGGCTGATGCACAGGCGCCGGAGTCTGCCGCAGCGGACTGCCTACGCCTTCGGTTCGCTCACGAACAGCTGGCACGGTCGGCCTCGCCCCTCGTTTCAGAATTGCTCGCTGCGGCTTCTCGGGCTAGAAAAAGGACGCCGGAAAACCCGATGGAGCCTCGGCTTCCTTCCCTGTCTTTCCTTTCCATTCCGCCCTTCTCTTGGTTCGTTTTGGCTCATCTTGGCTTAGGCAGCGCATGCACGACGACCATCAAGAAGCTCGTGTTGTTCACACTACACCAGTTGAACCTCCGCGATCCGCAGAGCCTCTCAGCTGTCTTCTTCACGTTTCCGGGAATCATGGAATCCACAAGGGAGGCGGTCGCGTGTGCCCTTTTGACCAGTTCGAGCGCCGGCCCGGAGAGAGGTACTCCAGCTTTCTACGACCGCCTGTTGCTCCCCGAGGGCGAAGACGATGCTCTCGTTCACTGCACATCGTCGGAAGAGCCTGGCGGATCGTTGGAGAACGACAGAGGTGGCTATCTGATTTCTGGAAGGCAGGCTTCGGAGTGCGACAATTTCATTGTACCGGGGAGCGCAGGTAGCAGCGGCGCGGGGGCAGCAATCGATGTCGCAGAGCCCTCTTTGGAGGATCTGTCAGATCCTTTGTTTTCGTCCAGTCTTGGGAGTTTCTTCCTAGAACACCCTAGCGCGAGACAGCGCGCGCGGCTGGACAGCGCCCTCGCGGCTCAGAAGCTCAGAGAGCACGCTGCTATAGAATGTGAAGCGCCCTTCCTCTCTGCCCTTCGCTTGTCGTCTGGTGGCATGCAGCAGCAGGGCCTGCAACGAGGAAACAATGCCCGGGGGGCCGGCCTGAGAGATGGTGGACAATCGGAGAGAATTTTGACGGGTGTTTTGTCAAGTGTTGTGGCCTCTGCTTGTTCATCAAGGAACGTTGGGCGCACAACACCCTCACACCTTCCCAGCGCTCCTATAACTTTGGTTGATCCTGCGGGTTCCAATGCGGCAGCCGTTGCTACGGCAGCTGCGTTGCTGGCTGAAGGACGGGGAAGGGCACGAGTTGTGGGGAACGAAAGTGAGCGCGCGTGGAGGAAACTGTTCGAGTCGCCTGCGCGACATCTGTTTTACGGCGAGGTAAAAGAGGTAGACGAGTTTGAGAAGCCGGGCAACTATCTGGGCGCCGCCTCTTGCTTCACTGGACTTCCCATACGTCGGTCACTGGACAGCCGCTGGCAACGAGTTGAGGATGCTGTCACGGAGAGCACGGACGTTGCAGCATGGCATGCGTTGAGATTTCAGGAGTGCACTGAACTCGAAATGGTTGCACCTGCAACAGGACAGAAAGGAGAAGAGAGCTTCCTGCTCGGCAGAAGAATCCGAGGAGCGCAGCGGTTGGTCTGTGGCGGAGAAACCGGTGCTGAGTTTTTGTCAGGTGATGTTGTCAGTGGTGCTCTCCAGCCCTCCGCACGGCCGCTTGCGCTGTCGACGAAGTGGTTCATGGGCGCTCACTTGGCGGACACAGAGCCGAAAGCGGCGTGGGTGCTCCCGCCGTATCAGCCCCCAGGAAATCCCCCGTTTGCTTATGACCGCGTCCCCGCGTGTTACCACGGTTCAACTTTCCATACCACTTCCTTGCGGCGGCTGGCTTTGCTGCTGCTCCACACAGGTGTGACACGGACGTGCAAGGTGACAGACGTGCCTCGTTCGATTGCCGTTGGCATGGCGAAGAACCAGCATCCCCTCTTTAGCTGTTACGCAGCCGAGACCGGAGTCCAGCACCATCCTAATGGGGGCATATCATCCACTCCGATATCTCTTTCTCTCTTGGGCCTGTCTGCGGCAAGCGGAGAACGGATACGATTCGGCTGGAGTGCGGCGGCACTCGCGGCCGCTGAGTGTCCGGAAGCGCCAGGATTGCCAGCAACTGCTAGGACTTGCCCAGCTGCTTGGGTAGAAAGCACAGGAGGAGACATTGCTCATTTCGCGTTCAGACGGCAGCTGCCTCTTCTGTCCTGGGAAGGAGGCGTCAGCCAGCTCCGTTCCTCACTCCTTGGGACGAGCAGCGAAGGTGATCACCCAGCGAAGGTGGCCGAAGCGCTAATGGCTCTGCTTCAGGAGGCACCTCCATTTCAGTTATTGGACGACAATGTGGGAGATCGGGAGCCACATCCGGTGGACACGTCTACCGGAAGGTTTCTGCATGCGTGCGAGCGTCATTCGCTGTTCCTCTGCGATTATGAGCACCAGTGGGAGGTACTGAAGTGTTTGCAGATTCTCCAGTCACTTATAAGCGCCCCTTCCACACGCCCCGCTGCCCTTGAGCTCTTGGCACTGTGTTGGCCGGGACGTTACCAGTTTTTGGAGCGTCTGACAGCACTGCGTGAACTTGGAGAGATGCCTGTCATTACCCGTCCCCTCTTTCTCCTACAGCTCTCGGCCCTAGCGGATGTTTGTGCCACGGAGCTCCGCGAGACCGCGCGAAGTGGATCTTTTTTAGCGATGCCCAAATTACCGCCTGCTCGTGTGGTCGTATCAACAACAGGTTCCCAGCGGATCCCGGCGGGACCTGGAATGGCAGGGCAGTGGAGCTCAGGAAAAGGTGTCCCTTCAGTAAATTCAGAAGCCGTCTCTAGTCGGCCGGTGACAACAGGAAACCGCGTAGAAAGATGTTACGGCCCCTCGCGGGAAGAGGAGGTAGTGTTCCGAGCAGACATGGTGGATCAGCTCGTGAAGGTGGCTGATCTGCTGATGGATACGTCGAGACAGGGGGGGGATAGGGACGTCCCTGCATGTTTTCGTAATCTTCTCTTCTTTTTCCGCAGAAGCACCAGGGCACCGGACCTCCTGCGTGCACTTGCCCAAACCACAGGCAAAAAGGCGAAGAGGTGCACAAGGAGGATCGGCGAAGAGCAGCGAATGTGGCGGCAGCTCGGACAAGTGGGCGACGCGGAAGGGGGACAGTGGATGATGAGAATCGAACGCGCCTCACAGCTTCTGTTCGAGTAAGTAACATTCCGAGCTGGGTTTCGACCGGCTGCACCGCGTACGTGGCGACGACGGTGTCCACTTTAGCAACTGTCCGGACTGTAGACCTTCTGGGCTATTCATGCCTGCATTGTATAAACACGGGAACCAGGCCAGTAAGCAATAGTCGTTTGGCACCCGCTCAGAGGAGTTCACAAGGACCTCGACACTCTTCTACGCGCGGGCGTGTCCGGGCACATAGCCCCGAGGCTCCCACTCGGATCTTCTCTGTGGTCGGCCTCTTCACCTGTCCGTCTGTCTTCACTTGTGTGCCTGTCTTATCCCTTCGACTGCTGTTAGGCTTTGCGAGACGGACTGGAACGTCAGTATCCCGTCGTCACTCAACATGTCAGGCGCGTCGGAGCACGGTTTCGTGGAGCGCGCTACCAGTCTTCTTGATCCTCTCGTGTTTTTGAAGCTTCGGGATCAAATTCTCGGTCCACTCCTGGCTGTAAATGCTTATTCTCACGGCCCCATAGAACCCCTGGGCATTGCTGGGGACGGCGTGTTTCCCCGTCATTGTGGAGGTTCGTTTGCTTCGGCGAACGAATCTGCTGACTGCTCCGACTCTGCTGGATGGGAGAAGTCAGCAGATCTTCTGGCTTCTCTCCTTGCAACGTTGTGGATTCAGCTGTTCCGGGTCAACCTGGCGCGCTACACAGCTATAGCTCTTCATAGCGCACTCGGGGCTCTCGTGCCACTCTGTCAGGCTTGCTACGGCTTGCTCTCCCCCGTGTTCGCTGCTTCCGGTGGCCCCGGGTCTTCCTGGTTTCCCTCCCGGTGTCCAGTACCGTCCTCCGCGATTTCTTCGGTATTCGCCTCTTTTTTTGGTGACGGTCATCGGCTGCAGGTGGCGCAGCGGTCGCTTGAAACGCTTGAGCGGTTCCTGTCACCTTCGTTATGTGAGGAATTTGATCTGCCTCGAATTTTCGGGCTCGTCTTGCTCTTCCGTCTATCACTCGGCGTCTGGTGTACCGATGCGGTCATCGTGAGACTGGCTGTGGCAGCCCAGAGTGCGCGGAGTGAGAGCGGTGGCCTGAGCAATGTGTGTTCGCCTCCCGTTTTCCCGAGTGCGTTCCCCAGTCACCTCGCTCACCTCATAGTTCAGTTGCTTCTCCGGCTTTCGCAGAAAGACTCAAGACAGAAGCAACCAGAGGGGGCAGGTTTTTCTGCTGAACACCTGGAGTCCAAGGAACCAGGATGGGCTATTCGGTCACTCCTCTACGACTGTTTGGTCCTTTTGTTCGGACTTCCAGTTTTTGCAGTGCGGATGTCCTCGTTGGACCGGCTGACAGACAACTCACTGGGCAACTCTCCAGGGGAGAAAGAAGGTACAAAGCTGTTCACATGTGTTACAGAAGACGAGTATTTCTCTGCGAACTGCCGCACGCTTAGTGGCGTCGCGGTTGCTCTCCTTGCTTCTCTTCGGAAAGACTCCGCGGCGAAATCAGAGCTGTTTTCCATTCTCTTTAGAGACGCTCGCCGTTCTCTTGCAAGGCCGGATACAGCTGACCGTGGGGGCTCTCGCCGGCTTAATGTACATGGGGAAGCAGCAGGAAGAGGTCAGTGTGGTCTGGCTGGAGACGTGGCGCGGGCACGGAGCGTTACAGCAGGTCCGTACGGGCTTGTCCTTGGCTCTCTGCGCGTTCTGAACTTTCTGCTGGAGGGGTTGGTGCCAACGCAACTGCTCTACGAGGGTCTCACGTGTTCCGGTGTGCGGGAGACTGGGAAGCGAGGAGTGATAGGGTCCGCTGAGAGGACCGTACGTGATGTTTTCTGGTCTACGTCACCGTATGTGGGCGTTTCAGAAAGCCTGCAAATTCTACGCGGGGTGGGGGCCGGAGCGCAAAGAAAACAAGGACATTGGGAAAATGATGCTCGCTGGGGCAATGAAACGCAGTCTATGACAGGGGAAGAGCCAAACACCGCAAGAAAGGGAGCTTTCAGCGAGGTGGCTGGTGTCGTGCAATCAGAGGAGGAAGTAGAGGACTTCGGTGACTTGCACACCCCTTCTGAAGCAGAGGTTCTGGCGGCTATCGTCTTAGCACGCCTTTACGCGGACAGCGACTCTGAAGCAGTTATGAGAGACGCGGCCTATGCAACCGTCGGTCACGACTGTGGAGCAAGGACACAGGAAAAGGAGACGGTCACTAATCCTTTGTCTTCTTCGGCTGTGATGGGCTTGGCCTTGAGTGAGAGGGGCGTCCCACGAGAAGCAAGAAAGGAAGAGTTGGTCTTGGCAACAATTAGCCTCATTAGAACTGCTTGCCTGGTGAGGGGAGACCGTCAGGCCACCTGTCACTATGCACGGATCGTGTCGACGATATACCACTGGTGTGCAAGTGAATGCTTCGGCCGACTCAGAATACTTTGGTCTACTTGCGCACTTATTCTAACAAACTCTTTGAAGCAGAAGCAAGAAACACTGCAAGACAGTAAAGACTGAGCGTCCTGCAGACAGCAGAGCGGGGGGCAGCTGGAGAGTCTGCGACGTGCGACCGCCGTAGATCAGGACAGTTGACGAGCTACAGACAGCGGCTAGAGAGTTAGCGACACCAAACTTCGTGCGTATGACGTAAGTGGAGGGCAAGAAGCGCCACTAATTATGGGACGTTAAACGCAGTGAGGCCGCCGAGCAGCATGGTGGGCTGTTGCCCACGCTTTCGGAGTCGCAGTGGGGCATCTTCACAGACGTCCCCTTCAAGAACAGTAAAGAACAGACGCCAGTGTCCCGCAAGGGTGTCGGGGGCGTCATCTTACAAGTTAGGTGGGATCTTCGAACACCTGGTGCTCCGGGTGCTCGTGATCTCGCGGATGAGACCAAGGATGCTTTCGATACTGTTTCACCGTCTTTCCTGCCAGTATGGTTTTTGATTGCTCAGCATCCCCACTTTGTGCGCGAATTTCTTTTCCGCCCTCTCTCCTGCCCCATACTGTCTTGCTCGTCACGGAGTGCTGCTTTCTACGGAAGATCGAGAACTCCTCCTCGTCTTTTTGAGCTTTTTCTCTCCGGAACAGCCCTGCAGGAATCTCTGAAGGTTGTTAGCTTAGCAACCTTTTTGAGGCCCGTTGAGCTTCCGGATGATATTGCCCAGTCTGTCGTCAAGGTCGCGCCGGTTGAGCTCGTACTTTCTTTCCTCTCTGTCTTGCAGGTGAGGATGAGGTGCCGAACAGATGGTTGAACTCTGCCAGTGTTCGTTCAGCTCCAATAATTCGGGAACGGCCTGCAGCCTTTTCAGAAGTCGAAAAGGCATGAGACCTATCTCTCAGGCGTTCCCCTGCCCGCTTCCTCCCGAAGTGGTCAGTATCTCTATTTCTGACATGTGCCGAAGTATCGATGTGACTGTATGTTGCCGTTATCGCACGGAAAATCTGCTTGAGATTCTCGGGGGGCACCTTAAAGACTTTTCTAACGAGAAGGGGACACGGTGACAGCGCCCACTGTACCAATTTCGTCAGTCCAAGTGCGCCTCTGAAGAAATAGCAGTCGGCCGGTCTTTAGCGACGTGCGCTCGGGGAGAACTGCACGCTTTTGGCCTTTGTTGGGCTGGTCTGCCGGGGGCGTCCGGCCTGACGGTTTGTCTCTTCGGAGTGTAGTTGAAGGCAGACCGCAGAGGTGGAGATATCTCAGAGTGTTGCTAAACAGTTCAAGGTCGCTCACTCACGCAATGAAAAGTAATTTGCCTTGTCAGTTTTCTCCGGAGACAGGAGTCGGGAGGAGCCAACTGGGTGAGTAGCAAAAGTGCTCGCACGCCTTTGTTATCTGTTCATACTCTTGATGATAAAGTCATTCTTTTCGGGGCGGTTTGCTTGCGTGCTTGTTCTGGCAGACGCTTCTCTCCCTCAACCCGGTGCCCGCCGTTGTGGTGGATCGGACAGTCCAGTGGGTGAACAACCACGAAGCTTTTTTCCTATTCCCCCTGCGGATTGTCGCGCTTCTAGCGACGTCCTGGTCCCGTCAGACGCGGAGGTTCTCTTCTTCCTTTTCTCACTTATGTCGTGAGTGGAATAGCGCTGTGCGTCTCACTCGGTCTGTGGAAGTTGAGGCAAAAACCGGAAGAGCCTTGTCGTGCGCGTCTAGATCCCTGCGTGGCTGGACGGAAGAGTCGATACTTCGCTCGGCTTTGGATGGCTTTTGCGGTACGTTTACCGCTTCTGGTCTCCTCGAGGGCAAGAAAGGGGACTGTATGCATGGTGAAACGGTAGACCGCTTATATCTTGCGACAGCAGCGGTTTTGAGAGTGTACAGGCAAATTTTATCCGCCGGGAGGAATAGAAGAAAAACTGTCAAGCGAGGTCTGAGCCACCAATTGTTGCGGATCAATATTGTTTTGGCGGATACTGTAGAGGCGATGATTGCGGATCTCCTTCTTTTCCTTGTTTCCGATTTCGCGGAGGAGGGCGGAGAAGGAGAGGGTGAAGAAGAGAAAAATGGAAGCGTGCGTGGAGTGGGCACCTCGCGCCCGAGGGAAAACAAGACAGCTCGAGATTTCGATCTGCAGGAGGGAGAATGCCTTGGGTCCCCAGAACAGCCTCTCTTCTCCAGTTTGAAGGATACCGAGGGCACCCGTATGGGCAAGATGACTTCGGGAAAGATTGTGCGCTTGTCGCAGCAACTCAAGCCACGGGATGAGCGTCTAAAGTGGGACATCGTTCTACTTTGTCTTGAAATTCTTGGTAAGGAAGCGTGGAGAGGAAAGAAAGAACTCACTGGCTTTCTGAGCAACGTGCCATTTTTTTTTTTTTTCATCTCTCTCCGTGGAGCTCTCCTCAGTGGAGGGTCTGATACGTAATTGCCTGCCACAGTTGGCAAGATGGAACCGTGTTGCTGGTGAAAGGGAGGAGTACTTCTTAGGCTCTTTCTAGATTGAAGTATGCCTCTAGCGAGGGCGGCTGTCGTTCGCCGTTCCCAAGTGGCGCTAGGTCGATCGTCGGCAGAGGAGGCGGCTCACAGTCCTCAGCACACACCAGAATGGCTGTGTGATGCGTCGTGGTTGGGCTAGCACCGTCAACCTGCTGCAGGGTGCGCTCGGGCGGCCCAAGCAATTTACCAGACAGGAAACTCTCAGTCGTTCCGGCTCATTCACATGCTCGGTAACGTGGGTCTCCAGGAGCCGGATAAGTGCTCGCCTGTTGAGGCTCTAGGTATTTTGTCGTCTCAGTTTCTCCGAGGACTTTGCCCTCCACGAATAACTTTCTTGTTATTGGTGATTGACTGCTTCCTCTGTTGCTTCTGCGGGCATGACCTGATCTGTATTCTCGTGCGTTACATCTGCAGGGTTTTCCTTCGGCTACTTCAGCGTCGAGTTTGTTGAACACCAGCGTGCTGGAAACGCACTAGAGGATGCGGTGAGTTGCAGCGATTTCCGCACGGTTTGCTGTCTCACAGTGCAGACAGATCCTTACGCTGACAAGTGACGCAACACATCGACCACCTACCTCTGGCATCTTCTGCCGTTCATGGGTCTGATCCTGCTTTTTTTTTAAAAAAAAAAAGCAAGTGGCAGGCATGCCAGGGGTCGGGTGTATCTACGTCTGTGCTTGCTTGCACTCGTCCGATTCCTTTTGAAAAGTGCACAGTTTCCTTTTTCCCGAGGATGAATAGGCGAAGCTTAGTGGCCACATTCTACTGAGCTCGAGCTCTCCTGACAGTGCTTTTCTTCTTCGCGCCAACCATGTTTCTCCTGAGCCCCCTTTGCCCTGAGATCACGAGGGGCAGCGGCCTCCGGGCGTTTTTGCCGCATGACCGCCGCATTGCGGGATATGGCGAGGGACTGGTGGAGACTGCGGCATAGCGTAGCCTTGCCTTCAGGGCGATCTGCTGCCAGCCAGGTGAGGGATTAGTCTGTAGGTTCGCAACGTGCTCCCCTAGCTTCGTACCGGGGTATGCTTGTCGACTTTGTTCAGGACTGTACCGCAGCAGTAGAGCGCTTCGGCACCTTCTTCAAGACCAGCGTGGAGCTAGCCGTAAAGGCCGTTACCTTTCTTTTGCCAGATCCCGAACCTCGGAAGGCCCGTATGACGGAGAGTGTGAGTCACCACGGCACCCACGACGACACGGCAACAACATGTGTTGCAGGCGTCACGCGCCACAGGCGTGCATTTCTGTGCAGCGAAGCTTTGCTCGTGATATTTTCGCTGAGCCTTCGACCGTAGCGTGGCTGTCATGCCATTCCACTACACCGTATGAAGCCAGTCCAAACTGCGTGAACTGCTCAGGATGCAAGACGACGAAGACGCACACACACACGAGCTGAAGTGCGTGACGCCCGGGGGTGGACTTCTTGTCGCAGCGCCAGTGTCGCTACAAGGATGGGGACACGTTGCAGATTTTGAGTCTTGTCAAGAACACAACGGACACGGCCGAGAGCAGCATCTGAACTCGGACTGACGGGGGCTGAGCCCCTTGGAGTTTCCAGTCTGGCCCATAGAAGCACTGCAGGTTTCGATCACTGCTTTGTTCGGGGCGAGCAATCTTCTGCCGCTGTGCCGTGTGCACTTGCTTCGTTTTTCCAGATCTTATCGGTATTCCTCTCTGCCGTGGAGGCCTCTCTTTTCGTACTGCACTCCGCTCTGCTGCCGGTCCTGCGGGCTGTTGCCAACGGTAATCTGACCGGACCGTCTGACTTCCCTCCGTTGGCC
>NW_027153727.1:91163-101345 GCF_002600585.1 Cystoisospora suis
TGGAGGGGGACGTGTTTTGCTTTCGTACCTGCATTGTTCGTTGTTGGGGTTTAGTGAGTGGACAAGCGGCCCCTGTCCGAGAGGGGCATTGGGGCAGAACAGATCGTCATCTCTGGAAGCAAAGCCTGTACTGCCAGTGCTTTCAGTGGTCTTCATGCTTTTTGAAACGGTACCAGAAGTCGCTTCTTGTCTTCCAGGCTGCTGTAGAGCATCTCGTATCACTTAAGATGCTGGGCAACGCAAGCCCAGCCAAGTCCAGTTCAGCTTTCCGTGGGCTCCTCCGAGAAGTCGGGTCCTTACAGTCTACGTTTGTCTGTTTAGGAACGTGGTCTGTTTGACATTTTCGCTCGTTGGCTACTTCGCAGTTTCGAACTGACAATTTTTGTTTGCTGCAATTGCATGGTCGGTCGAGACACTGAATCAGAACGTGGCCCGCGTGAGCATTCCGGCCGGAGGCGGCCTCGCTATGAGCCTCTGGGTTGAAGGGCGGATGATGATCTGACTGGTTGGCCTTGGGCTGCTGCCTAGCTGAGGGGACAGGCCGGGCCCGCGCACATCTTTGGCGCGCTGATCACATTTCATCTCGCAGTGTAGTGTCTTGACGCACGCCCCTTTCTTCGTTGCGAGGAAACGAGTAACAAGAAGTAAGACACCAGTGTGTCCGCGTAGTTTGCGTAGCTATCGCTGGTCAGTCCGCACTGGCGTTGCTCCGGGCGGCTGCAATCGACGTAGGAATTAAACGGGCGCCGTCGCGCAGGATCCCGGTGCAGCGGTAACACCAAGCGCGAGTAAGGTACGCGTTCCCTTGCAGTTCACTCGTTAATTTATAATAAGCGCAATAGTGCTTGAAAAAATGATTATCGTCTAGAAAAAAGCTCATACCTAATTAGCAAGACGCAGTCCAGGCAGCTCTGCTTCGGTGATGTCGTGGCACCACTAGCTGCCCTACTGCGTTGTAGGGATGCTTCAGTCTTGAGGGGCTCGAGCCTTAAGGAAGACAAGGACAAGTGACGTCGGGATCTAGTCGGGCCATACAAGATGCGCCCTGCCTTGAGTAAGCAAATGTTCAGTGTCGATCGGCTCAACAGGATCAGCCCCACGGGCGCGGACCCACTGGGTTTACTCGCATGTAGGGACACTGTGTTTCATCCGTAGGCGGCCTCCTGAGGGGGGGGCTGCTCTGAGTGGACATACTCAACCCTGGTCAAAAACGCACCAGAGAGCGAGAACGCTAGGTCGAACCGCCGACACCTACAACAACTACCTGTTCCCGAAACCTGCGGGCCCGACAAGCACATACACAGATCTTGGCTAACTCCTTAAGTCAACAAGAATAACTCTATCAGAAAGCCGTCATCGCACAGTCACAACGAGAAAAATCCTTTCTCTCGACAATGCAGACGACAACAGAAGACGACACGTGCACATATCGTCTGACCTGACGCCTCAGCTCGTTACACAGTTGTGAACAGCCGTCGAAAATCAGCTCAGAGGAATCGGCAGATCCGTAGCGGTTTCCTGCGGAATTTTGGGCACCGGCACCGGAAGAAAAGGCACACCGTCCCAGCAAAGGCTTGCACCACAAATTTAACGAAAGCACAAAAAAAGCGCCTCTTTGGTGCCAGGCAAAAAGCTTCGCAATGCGAGCAAAAAACAATGATGCAAACTTCCGGCAACCTTTGTAGCTCTCACCCATGCCGAACAAGGCAGGTTCAGCCAAGCGGGCTGTCCTCTTTCACTTGTACTAACAAATACTTCTCTCTCTCGAACGCAACTGCACTGGGCAGGCTAGGACCGCTTGACCGTCTTCAACACACGCTCCGACTGCGATCATGCGCCTGAAGGGGTTTGTGCTAATCCACAGGCTTCAAGGTACACCCTGGGAAACGACAGCTACATTCCCCGTTGGTTCTTGATTGAACGCATAACGCTCCCTTTTTCTTGTTTATGCGCGGACGTGTAACGCGCAGTGCGGACTGTGCGAACTTTCCTTCCACTTTCAAATCGAGAATGCTGGTCACGTACTGCATGTGAGCCGATTCGGCGCCCATTGCACAGTTTCCATTCCGTAGCGCCGCTGCGTCGCAACCAGTTACTTAGCGTGTATAGGCCTACAGCTTCACCACTCTCTATAACTACGGAACCCTGTGGAGGACGTCTGCACTATAAAGTGCATTGGCCATCCGCGGCTATAACCGGCTGGCACTACCGAAGTTCTCGGCTTTGAGTTCATTGAGCTTGTCCTGCAACCACTTCTCCTTGTCCTTCATAGCGTGCTCGAGTCGTTTCATGACGGCAGGCATCACTTCAGTATGGACGCGGTTTGCCTCGAACTCACTCTCTGGAGACGCAAGCACGTGACACAGAACAGTTGGCGCGCCGGCGCAACACAGCAGGGTAGCCAGACAGAAAGGGCAGTGGATTAGAACCCCACCGTGAATATCGAGTCGGCTCCGGTGGCCAGCTTCACAAACACGAGGTTCGCCCACATGCATAAAGTAGCTGTTGACCGTCAGGGCCGTGCCTCTCCACAGCCCGGCCAGTACTGCTCGGCTGAACAAATGCGATTCCACACCAGTACTGCCAACGTGCCTGGCACAAAGGCGCCCACTAATGTCTCGAGGTTTCAGCTCTGCTCCTCGTTGTTGCTGCGTGGCCGCCAATGCAGATACACTACGATACCCCCTGCTGCTTGTGAAGATATGCACCACACAAGAAAGCCAGACCTCTGCAACCCATACGCAAGGGCCTCTGAGGCGTGGTGCTCAGCGTGGTGGCCGAGAGGCGCAGACCGGACTCGCGTCCATTAGTCTTGACCGGCAACCGCCGACCTGAAGCCGCATGTACAGGCACCCACTGAATGGCTAGAGCAATACCCAGGTACCTCGCGGAATACGGCAATACCAAGTAAAAAACCGAAGTGATAAGGAAAATTGATAGCAGACAAGCACGCAGTAGCTATATAGCTGTAACTACTATGGTACGGTCCTCGAATCATATGGGCTAAAATAAATGCAGAACACCTACGTGCTATGCAGTATCTTGATAAACACACGTATTACAGAAGTCACCAGAGATGGAATACCGATCAGGGCTTGAGGCGTACAGTGGTTTCACCACGTTTGTCTCCCTAACTAATCCTGGTCGACAATGCCAACAATCTACATTCTTAGCTCTAGAAACTTTCGGCACTCGACAAGCGTACCAGGAGTCAAGATGGCCGGGAATAAGGGCCACGACGTGAGCAGAGGGCATACACACAGACTCGCCCATCCGTACTGGGTGTACTTGCCGCTCATTATGGTGAGGGCACACGCCAGAAACTGCAGATGCGTGCAGAGCGGATTCAGTGAAGTGCGCACGAGATGACTGGCCGACCGCGACGCGAAGAATCGCAGCAGCTTCTTGCGTTTCCGGAATGGCTGGGCCGCGTCTAGAACCCATACAAGCCCTGTGTACTCCAGCGTTCCATCCGGCCTCCACAAATTCACTGAGCTCATGTCGTTCACGTGGAGCTGTACGCAATCCACAGAGTAAATGCTTTCGAGAAGTTAGGAAAATGCCACCTGGACCAAGCAGGTCCCGTCTACTCACGGAGCGCACCATGCATACCGCACATTTTTGTGAGAGCCCTGATTTTCTGTCCGGACGTAGCGACACGGTTCGCCGTCCCCGGGCCGGTAATGTCGCTGGGATTTCTGTCCAGGCTCCCCCATCTACGCGCACGTGACTCTCCTCGGAGCTTACACTCTCCACCGCTGTCATCGACAGCCGCATATCCACCTGACTCTATAAAGGCACTTCCTCTGCTGTCTGTGTGAGCCCACCTCTCGCTATGCAAAACCTGAAAGCACTCCTCGCTGCTTACCACGACCTCGTTTTTGTCTTTGTTAATTTTGGAAATGCCATGCGTCTGAGCCAGGAAGGGCACGGGGTCTAAATCTGTCCGGACTCGGATGATTCTAGCGCCACACTCCTCAATCTCCTGGTAAGCCACCACATCGCCTACCTGTCAGCAACAGCGCATCGGAGACATACACTCGCGAGTGCATCCCAAAGTGCCGGAAACACGCGCGACACCCAGACTCGCACACCGGAGGGTACTGGCGGCTGCACGCAAAATCTGAGGCAAAGTTCCCAGTGGATAGAGTTCATTGTGTGGTTGAGCATCGTGCAGCTCGACACAAAGAAGAACGCCATGCGCTCAAAAATGAATTCTCCTGTTGAGATTTCCTGTTGGAGTCGCGATAGCATACAATGGTTCCCTCTCTTTAGCAGTTCAAAACCGACAGACGCGTGGATCAAACGCCTGCGGAGCAACTGCTAATGTCAGCTCAGAAGAAAGCGACCGTCGTTGAAGAGAAGCATTCTCCATTCTCGTGGGTCGCTGCTTACGCCTCACTGGGACCCTTACGACTGCGTCCCAGTGGTAGGGCACCTCAGTCGGTTGTGTTACACAGCGAGTCACCGCTTCTCTCTTTTTTGTGAGCTGCGCAGAGACTCCACACTGGCTGACACAGATGGCTGAGTCAGATCTGGGATGTAGCCCCGTCGGCAACACATGAAAAAAAACAGCACAACCGCAGCTAGCCCAGGTCAGTCGCCCGGTCGCATCTGCCGCCGGAAAGAGCCGTCGACTTACTGCAGGCGACCCGAATGCTACACCGTACACCACGATCTGACCGGACTCGACGAAGGACTTCAGATTTCGTGCGAGGAACCAGGTCGCAAGTTGAGTAAGAGCGCCTCCAAGCGAATGGCCAGTGACGACGACGACGTACGGGTTGGCAGCTGAGCGGTGCGCCGCCAGCTGTGACACGCGGGCCACAAACCGCGTCAGGGGCCGGCGTGCACTTTGATGAAAGAGGCTGGAAAAGCCCTGGTGGACTAGTCCCCTCTCAGAGAAAATAGGGTCTTGTATGGCCTGGAACATACTGTTGAGCGTCCACTCCTGTCAACCACAACAAAAACAAACACGCGAGCTTCCAGCTCCTGAAGCTCTTTATCGCGGCGTCTGTATACGTGCAAATCAACCAGGGCGCGACAGAGGCTTTTTGCACGTAGTACGCTTTTCGACAAGCTCACGTCGACACCCTCAATCTTCCTGGCCTGAACCACGTGAGCGCCTCCTTACGAGAAGGCACATGGCGGAACACCTTCCTACTTCCTGGTGCGCAGCAGAGACTGACTGAGTCGCGTCCGGCTGCGTAGAAGGGATACGGTCTAGTTTTCACATTGGCCAATTCCTAGTCCATGAGACGAGGCGAGCACTGGATTGGTGGACCCGCTAACCTTCGGAGTGCAAGTTCCCCGGAAAATCCAAATTGCATCTGCACGATGCATTTTGCCTTGGTAGTGTGCCCTTGCTTGGCTGTTGTCGTGTGCGTCCCCGCCTTTTGCTGGTCCGGCCACACCAGAGTCCGGCTCGGAAAACTCTCCTGGCCGTTCGGATGGAACCCGGGGTGCACCTTCCTCCACGCGCCTCTCCAAAAGCACTAGCAAGGGCGTCGCATGCGTCTGGGCGAAAGTAGAGTCCCTCTCGCATCTGTCCACATTGTAGGGCCGCAACACGCCGGGTCTTTTACCGGGGCTATCCGGTCCCACATCCACGTACAGACGCTTGTGTATTCCCATGGGCGGCCGGCGCCATCCTGTCTTCAGTCTGTACTTCCTCACTGCCTCCTCGCCTTTTGGAGAGAGGTTCCCAACAGCGTCGTGGAAAGGGACTGCACAACGTCAGGCGCATTCGCACCAGGCCCGGCATAACTCATTGGACCTCATCCGCAACGCGACCAAAGGCTGTACAGCCGAACAGGTAGGACTACAAAAACGAGCACGAGCCCGCGTCCCACAGACATTTGACAGTTGAAATACAAGCCTGCCCTGCAGCTGTTTTCGCAGTGGAATCGTAACTGAATAGCAGCCTACAAGACACCAAACGAGCGCCAACCGCAAACTCCGGAACTATCAGCGCCCCGCCGTGTCTCAGGCGAGCCGCAGCATTAACACCCCGAAGCCCCGCACCTGCCGCTTTCCGTCAGCTTTCGGTCTGCACGCTGTCAGAGTACGAAGGCAAGGCACGTTTCAGTGGAGGCACGGCGCACCATCCATGGAGGATACCCGCTGCAGCTGCGTCGCATCGCGCGTGAGTACCAGCTGCCCTGCTGGAGCGGCTGTTGCGTACCTTACCAAGGACCACGTTCGTGTATTGAAGACACACCCCAACTCTGTTTGTCTGTCCATTGCCGCGTCCGGCACGCAGTGCAGCGACCTACCCCACTCAGTCCACAGGGGGCTTCCTAGGTAGCTGATCGTCCAGGGGCGGGGATAGATGTTGTCGCGGTCCTCAAACTTGTACCTGTCTTCGTAGAGATCACCCAGGTGATACATGTATATAGAAAAGAACCACAGCGTAGTAAGTGCTTCGTACAGGGGCTGTCTCCAGCGTTCCTCGTCTGCAACCCCTTCTTCAGTCGTCGGAGGCGGGCGGACGGTCGCGCTGAACGCCACCGGTGCTTCTGCTGGCAACAGCACTTCCGCGCCTTCCTCATTCAAGCGGTCAAACACTGTAAAGCGAGGCGTCTTGTCACGCGGGACAAGTTCGAATCCATTTTCCTTTAGACTTGTGTAAGGCATCGTGGCGGCACATTCCGTAACTACAGACATGAAAGCAGCACAGCAAAGCAGCAAGCAAGTGAAAGTTCCAAGCCTGCAAGTTCAGAGCCTGTTGAGCGTCTGGCTCCCAAGTATTAAGCCCCTAACGCTTCCGTCAGCTCGACACGAACTACGCAAGGAGACGGCTGCAAGTGTCTCGCAACCAGAAGCTTCTCGACGTGATAGAAGCTCGTCGGAGCCTGTGTCATAACCAGCAAATCATTGCCGTCGAGAACTTCGGTTCGGGTCCGGCTAGCCGCACGCTGAATCGAACTACCCCGGTCAAACAGAAATTCAATGGCTGGTTCCTCCCACACAACAATCCACGTCCAATCCCAGGCCAGTCCTGAAGTGTGCAGCCGCACCAAAAACTCTGCACAATGGGGCTCGGTCGGTCGAAGGGTGGACTGATACGGGCGGAGCTCACCCTTTGAGCGCCAGAGCGTCTGCAGACCACTTGGGCCCATCTACGATCCCTGGACATTGGGCGCATCCGCGAGAGAGACACGGGTGTACAGCTGGTACAACCGTGTCCTGTATTCTCTCTTGCAGCGGACACGGGCCTCCACACACTAACACAGAACGGCCCGCGTGTGCTAGATTGATGAATGCGTCAGACTGCGAGAGGCGTAGGCGCAGCAGCATTATGGGGCGGCTGGACACAAAAAACTCCAGTGCCTCTCAGGACTTGGAAACGCACGAAACTGGACTGTACGACAGCGCCCACTACAAGTATACAAGTATCGGAGTACCGCTGTCCCGTCGCAGCTTTGTCCCCACACACCCGCCTCAGTCTTACACCCGTTTCTGCCGTATCTACCGGATCCTCTGCGAAGAACGTAAGACACCCGTGAACAGCAGTCACCACTTCGTCGCGGTGCATATCTCGAAAATGAAGCTGAGCTCCGACATGTGAAGACTTACGGACAGTGATCAAACTTGCACACAACGGGCGCAGGTGTGTCGACTCCTCCATGACCATATTGAGCAGCAGGCCCAAGTTGAGTGTGTTCTGCCTAGAAGCGACTGCGTCAAAATGCTTCCGTATTGCCAAGGACAGCTCAATCACGTGCTTCCTCGCAGCGGCAGCCGAACTTATTCGAGAAAGCGCCTTGACGAACCTGGAGCGCACAGGCAACTTCAACACCAGAGCGGCCTTCTCAGCGAACGCCGTGAGACGGCCCAAGCTGCAGACAAGCCCGTAAAGTGAGGGCATTTTTTTCATGTATATCATAGTGTTGTAGAAGCCTTCGCACGCCACTTGGTGTCTGTAGGCCACAACGTTTGCCGAGAGTACCATGCCGACTGAGCGCATGTCGTGGAACTCTGTCACTGCCACCAGTTTATTCTCAGTATCCCGAGTTTTGATCCCGTCAAGAGCCGCGAGGGCAGCAGCGGGGGAACCGGGCTCGTTCGGCTGTTCCTCAAGTGCCCACCAAGACGGCGCCATACTCCTGCTCGCAGGTACCCACACTGCGCTTGCCGAAGCAGCAGATGCTTCAACTGCGATTGCAGCCCCTGCCTGTGTCGCTTCCGTCGCATCCCTCTTATCAGTGTCATTCGGGTGAAGAGCTGCTGCGGTCGAGCCCTCTGACTGGGAAACTGGGTCGTCAAATAAGGCCATTTCCTCGCCTTGCCCTTCTTCGGAGACCTCCGCCCTAAGGCCTTCCTTCAGGGCCGCCCTCGCGGCACAGGTTGCGGCATGCGCGATGGCAGACTCGTCGGACAGTGCCGCTGCTAGCTCTCGAGCCTGCTCGTCTTCCTGGTGTCCCTCTCCACTTTTCCCGTCGCAGCCTGCCGCATGAGTAGCCAGGGAACCAGGGCCGACGAGGGGCCTGTCATCCAGTCTGGCCGTCTCTCGGAGCATTGCTTCGTACGCATCCCCATAGAGTATGCGCATCCAAGACTCGTCGCCTTTGTCAGTGGAATCCTGGTACTGATTTTCTTTTATGGTACTCACAGCGGAGACGCGATGAGTCTCTTGCTTCGTTTGTTGCTCAGCTGGCAAGACAGAGAGTGCGCTTTTCTCGTGTCCGTTCCGATGTGGCGCTCCAGTGGTAGGGTTCACTACGGAGCCCTGCTGCTCAGAAAAAGGCAGCGGCGTGGCTGCTTCTGAAGGCGACTCGCTCCCCACCTTGTCAAGACCTTGTCGCATCTTGACCAGAGCATCCGAGCCCCCATCGTACCCATCCTTTTCCTTCAATCCTTGGTCTTCTACCAGCTGTCGTACGTTCTGTGAGGCAGATTGTTTTTCCGGACGCAACCCTCCCGGCCCAGTCCCATCTGCCAGCTTCTCCCCGCGGATCCCGGCCGAGCCGCCATGGAGACGGCCTCCGGGGTCCTTTCGTCTGACGTCAGAAGCTTCTCTACGACTGGGTGGAACAGACTGGCGTGGGAGTCCGGCGACAACACCGACGTGAGAAAGCCAGAGCCCGGTGAACCTGTCTACAGTAAAGGGACTCCAGCTCGGAATTATCACGAAGAAAAGAACCCGGAGAAGAGAGACAATTTTACGGCGGGGCCTACAGCTCGCTAGCTCCATCCGGACAAGCGTGTGCCCCGTCATGACTTGAGCGTGGTTCGGTGACCCGTCTCTTTCGAGCACTCCAATGTCCGTGACAAACACGCCTGCCGCGACTCACGCGGAGGAGGGCAGCTCGAAAAACTCAAGGCAACACGGTCGTTCCCCAAGCATATCTAATTGTGAAGGTCCATTCTTGCATGATTCTCGTGTTTGGGGCAAATTCAAGTCCGTACGACCCGGGATCAGGGGACCGGAGTTTCTCGCAGCAGGGGCAGGCTGCGTAGGCCGTTCCCACCGCGATCCGTCTCGATGCATGAGGTCGAGTCGGCCGCGAGCGCCCCGCGGACACGCGGTGAGGTACAGGTGTCCTGCTCAACAGATAGTGGAGTCACCTCAATCTTACATGGGCCCGTGACTGTATCATACACGGTGGAGGTTGCTGGGCTTTTGAGGCCACCTGTTACTGGCCGCCGTGGACTCAGGAGAATGTGGTGGCCGACGCGGCTTGTTCTCCGCGTGCCTTGCCGAGACCAGCAGCGCACGTTGTACGCTTCGGCGCCGGGGCAACTGACCGCCGACGACCCTCTGCAAACACGTCACAGGGAACCTTCCGATGTTCGGACCGGGCGGTGTGGCTTATGCCAGGACGCGTTTACCTTGCCTGGAATGCTGTATGAGCAGATGCTTCTTTTTCAGCTCTTAGGAGTTTATATTACACCCGTTCCCGGTGGCAGAGCACGGCGTCTTCTCGCAAAGACGTTGTGAGGACCGAACATATTCTCCTGAATCCACTTCGGCCAGTAACAGGTGGCCCCAAATGCCCAGCAGCCTCAACCGTGGATGACACAATCACGGAATCAATGTAAGACAGAAGTGACTCTGCTATTTGTTGAGCACGACACTGCACCTCACCCTAAACCAGTTTAGTGTAAGACTTTATATTCTGTGTTCTTCAAAACCGCTCAGTCCTCCCTGGACCGCGCGGGGCCTGCACGACACTTGCC
>NW_027153728.1:0-218 GCF_002600585.1 Cystoisospora suis
ATACGTGCACTGTACAGAAAGAATTAGAGTAACGTAGAGATACAAACGCCAATAGCCAAGGCATGCATACATACATACATGTACGTGGCCTGTTCTGTAGATCCAGAGTGAAGAGAAGAAACTCATCCGCCTATAGCAATTCAGGTGTATATACACGACCGTCCTTGAAAGCACGTAGAACACGAAGAGGAGGAGAGATCGTCGTAGGTGTATTACAG
>NW_027153728.1:713-13792 GCF_002600585.1 Cystoisospora suis
TAAAGATAGATAGATAGACTAAACATAGATAGAAAGATTGAAGATAGAAAGGTAGATAGACTAAGGATGGACCAAAGATAGATATGTGTACTTGTAGTATCAGTGATTCATGTGGAGTGAGTGGTGTGGCTGTCCTTGTCTACAGAGATCCTATGAAGACGATAAAGCTCACTGCATGCATCAGAATGAGAAACGTACGTACAAATCCCTGTAAGCGTGGATAGATATATATCAGTCCCGATCCGAGTCATATGGTCCTTAGCGAGAGAGAAGAGAGGATGTCTACAGAGGAGAGAGAAGAACGAGAAGAAGAGTCAAAAGCATCAAGGTGTAAGTCGTTGACGCCTCTCTATTGGGGAAAAGAGAAGAAAAGAGAGAAGACATTTCTATAGAAAGAAAGGCGAAAAAGAAGAAGAAAACAAGATGAAGGATCGAGAACCGTTTCACAAGGAGACATAGAAGAAGAAAAGAGAAAAAAGAAGAGACAAGAAGAAGAAGACGACGACGAGAGATGAACGACTGACGTCGGGGATATCGTAGTGAGTCCATAGCTCTATGCCTCGTTGAGCTACACGCAATACACTTGAATGAAAACATAGCACTTCATCTTGCTTTTCTTTCTCTTTCTCCTTCTCCTTCTGTCTCTTTAGCTCTTCCTTCTTTTCTTTCTCCGTCTTCTTCTTCTTCTGATGGGTTTCTTCTTTTCTCTCTTCACTTGCTGTGGAATCGTTCTCTTCTTCTTGTTGTTGTTCTTTCTCTTCTTCTCTCTCTTTTTTCGGAGAGAAAGACGTCCGAAAGATTTCGTTAGCTCTCGCCAGCTGAAGATCCGGAGGAAGTGAGAAAGCTGTACATACACCTGAACCTAAGGCTTCAAGCGAGGCGCAGTCCTTCGCAGGTCGCTTCCCTAGAGAGCGATAATAGTAGTAAGTCTTCCTACCATGACATGTAGATGAAGAAGAAGAGGGACATGCTGGAGAAGACGAAGGAGAAGAAGACGGTAGAGAAGAAGAAGCTGCAGAAGATGAAGAAGAAGATGGTAGAGAAGAGCAAGAAGAAGTTGCAGAAGATGAAAGAGAGGGAGAAGATGAAAGAGAAGAAGAAGAAGAGTTGGGTATTCTGGAGAGCCGTTCCTGTTGCTTGATACAGTCTACCATAGTGGAGATATCCATCATAGCATAGGTAAAGTTCTTCTCGACGAAATTCAAGCAGAACTGATCTGCGACATGTACAGATATCCTTTTTGATCTTCGCTTTCTCTTTATCTTCTTTTGCTCTCTTTTTTCTTCTCCTTCTTCCTCTTGGTCCTCTCTTTTCTCTATCCTATCTCCTGTCTGCGAAGTGATCCTATCTTGACTTTCCTTCTCTCTCTTTTCTTCTTCTTCTTCCTCTTCCTCCTCCTCCTCAGTCATTTTCTCTATAAGAGCGTTTGCCTTTAGCGAGTGCAAAGCACCTCCTAACTCTTTATCCACGTAAGGGCCTAGGAGACACGGCCTTCGAGAAGAACCGGAAGGAGAAGAAGAAGAAGAAGAGAAATAGAACTTCTCCCAGAAAGAAGAAGAAGAGAGAAAAGAAGATGGGCATGGAGAGAAGGAAGAAGAGGAAGAAGGAATGATAGGGAGGGGTTGGATGTGAAATGTCTCAATTAAGCGGTTACTCTGACATAATAGACAGACTTCTCCTGTTCCTCTCTCTCTTTCTTCTTGTCCTTCTTTTCCCTTCTTTCCTTGACCTTCTTTATCTCTGTCTCCGGATCTCGTATCTTCTCTCTCTTCTCTTTTATCTTCTTCTTCTCCTCCTTGTCTTTCTCTTCCTTCTTCGTCAGACACTACATCTTCTTTCCCTCCTTCTCCGCTATGCATGGCTTGAGCGTTCCCCTCTTCCTCTTCGTCTATTTTTTCTTCTCTCTTCTCCATTTTGACGAAAGAAAGATCTCTTTCTCTTTCTCTTGGTCTGTACGAAAACCGCAGGAGAGTCTCGATGAAGGAGAGAAAGCGAGAGAAGACTGGCTTCGATTGCCGTAGGATCAATGAGGTAGGATAGACAGAAGGGGGAATGAATGAGAAAGAAAAAAGAGAGAGAAAGAGAGAGATAAAGCAAAGAGAAGACAGAAAGAAAGAGTTTGTATGGAGAGATGAGAGAGACCTCCTAATAGATCGAGTGGACAAAAGAGAAGCCGTGTGTTCTTCTCCTCCTACGCGTGACTTTCCTCTCTCTTTCTTAGCTTTCTTCTCTCAGGTGTCTGTACACTCGACAACTAGCAGGCATACCTGTATACATGTACATAGCAGCGATGTCTATCCCGATATAGATGTCTCTCTGACAGGTAGCTCTATAGCTACCTGTGTATATATATATATATATACGCACATCTGTGTAGGAGAAAGAGAAGGAGAAAAGAGATGGAGAGAGGAAGATCAGAGGCGTGACTGAAGGAATGTGAGAAGTGTTGTCTCGACAAGAAAAAAGACATCCTGTCTCTACCAATTCTTCTTCTTCTTCTCTTCTCTCGGTAAGCAAGAAGATGAAGCTCGCCGATGAGAGAGAGCGGGAACGATAAGGGAGAGGAGATCGAGCTTTTCTTTCTTGAATCGACAGTGGAGCCTTCTTTTCTTCTTCTCTTTCTCTTCTCTCCCTCTCTACTCTACGCCTGGGATTGCATGCATCAGCATCGATTCATGTAGGCGAGACAAAACGGCAAGAGCGAAGAAAAGATTTCCCCAACATAGGCAGTAAGAAAGCATATAAGCATCTGAGAAAGAGCAGAAGAGGAACCCTAACACATAAACGTCGGATCTGGACTGACCAGAGAAACAGGTTTCTTTCTGCTTTCCTATTCACATCGAAACTCCCATGGTTGCATGCACAAGGCAGTGCATGCATGCATTCGGGCCAAGTATTGCCTGTGGCAGCTCCAATGAGTGAAGTTAGATCTCTCTGTCCTTCTTTTTGTCTCGCAAAGCTCAGTAGGCCAAACTGTTCATTTACTTTTCCTTTTTTTCTCCGTTCTTTTAATACTTGCTAGGCGAGTAGTGATGGAAGAATGGAAACGCAAGTCAAAATAGCATACAGTTCTTTCGCTCCTTCCTTGCTATTTCTTCTTTCTTACAAAGTCAGGAGAAGACTTCTCCCAACCCCACACAAATTTTCATCTTGCATGCGCATGTAATTCTTTCAATCTTTCGATGTTTCTTTCTTTCTTCTCCGTTTCTTTCTTCCTTTCTTTCTCGCTTCATCCCCGCGTCCCTCTGTTATTTATGCCTCGCCTTTAACCTCGACCGCGCTCTGCTCCAAGAAACGAGAGATTTATGGAGATCAGGAGATGGGAGAGAAGTCTCTCTCTCTCTCTTCTGATTTGGCACGTGTCAGCAGGGAAGAGAAAAGAAGCGCCCTTTCGATACTCCCCTGCGGATAGGAATATCGATTTTCTCTATGTGTAGCTGTAGAAGGACTTCTCTTTGAAACGAAATTTCCTGCTTTCCTTTCTCTTCTCTCTCTCGTTCTTTCTCTCCTTTTTTCCTTCATTCTTTCTCTTTCTTTTCTTCGTTCTATCGGGGCGAAATCCTCCCTAGCTCTCTCCATACCTCAGTAACGGTGCATCTCTTCCTGGAGAGAAGGCTTTAGGACTTTTCATACAGGTCTCTCTATTTTTCTAGATCTCTTTCTTTTCCTTTCTTCTTTTGTTTCTCTTTTAGACTGGCCCTTCATCCTTTCACATCATGACGGGAGCATGTGTTTCAGAAGACCCGAGTGATCCTCCTGAAGGTCGAAGACAGGCCAGTGGAGAAGAAGAAGAAGAAGAGAGAAAGAAGAAGAAAATGAAGATGAAGGTTAAGCAAGAGCCTATGCCGTGTGAGGGAGAAGAAGAAGGTGATAGAAAAGAGAAGAAGAAGAACGCAAAGAAGAGGAAAGTGAAGAGAGAGAAATGCGAGGAGGAAGAAGGAGAAGAGGAAGACAAGCAAGCAAAAGATAGAGATCAAGTCTCACTAGCGGGCGTTTCTTCTACTTCTGGTGAAGTGTCTCTTAAAACGACGTCTCGAGAAGAAGCGAAGCAGAAGAAGAACAACGTAGGTGGCTCGTCGGATGGATTTACCATACGAATCAAGAAAGAGAAAGAAGAAGATGACGAGGGGCCTGAGGGATCTAGATCCAGAAGAAGGCGAAAGGAGGTCCACCACGTACCAACAGGAGAGAGAGAAGAAGAGGAAAAGGAAGAGAAAGAGAATCTTGGTAGCGAAGAAGAAGAACACGACGAGGAAGAGGAAGTAGCCAAAAAGAAGAAGATGAAGAAGAAAAGGCAAGTTGCTGACGCAGAGACCTCTTCTTCTTCTTCGAGTTCTCCAACTGAATCTGTTTCTCCTTCTTCTCTCTCCTCTTCTTCTTCTTCCTCTTCTTCCTTTTCATCGGTCGAGAAAGTGATAAGAAAGAAGGGGAGTAAAGGAGGAGGAGGGATTTTAGATACATCTGTAACCTTTGAGGAGTTTTCTTCTCTCCATTTCGATCGCAGACTTACGCGTCTTCTCGTGCATGAGCTTCAGCTCAAACATCCCACCTATATACAAGTCGAGGTAATTCAATCAAGAGAGGAAGCAAGATCAAGAGAAAGAAGAGAAACAAGAAATCTCTCTTCTTTCTCTTCTTTTCTTTCATCGCACATAAACCATCTTCTTCTCTTTTTCTCAGATCGATCCTTCTCCAGACTTTTTGTGCTGCTTATCTTCGCCTCTCTTCCTCTTGCTTGTTTTCTCTTCTGGGGTGTCTTCACTGCTTTTCGAGTTGCGCGATGGGGAATACATCTGTAGTTTCCTAGAAGGGCAGGTCTTGTCGTGTTAGGATGGATGGGATCGATGCTCGCGTAGTCTTTCTTCCTTTGTTTCTTGCGAAGATCTGCAAAGTCATGTGGTGACTGCAAGACGTGCTTCGCGTCTGCTTCTAAATCTTCGGATAAGAGTTCACGTTGAGCGGTGGACCGGGAAGGAAATACTTCGAGGTGTATATACACTCGGGGGATTTTGAGGTGTACGCAGACCTGGAGGAGATGTGAGTGAGGAGGTGTACATACACCGCAAGTACTTTGAGGTGTATATACACCCGGAGTGGTACGAGGTGTACGCACACTAGAAGGAGGAAGTTTGAGGTGTAGATTCACCGAGCAGAAGGCCATCCGGGCCAAACGATTTCTTTCCTCTGATTTAGAGCATTCTTCTCTTTTCTTTCTTCTCCTCATGTGTACGCTGCTAAGACAAATACATACACATGGCGCTAAACCTCGTTGTTTCTTTTCTCTTCATTCTCTGTCTTCTTTTGCATTCCTCTCTTGTGACAAAAAGAATCTGCTTCTTCTCTTTTTCTCTTCTGTTTTCTTTCTAGGTGATTCCTCTAGCACTTCAAGGTCGAGACATTTTAGCACAGGGGAGAACGGGGTGTGGAAAGACTTTAGCTTACGTTTTACCGATGCTTCAGAGACTTCTCCTCATGTCAGAGAACGAAGTCAATCCTCTCGCGGAGATTCCTTTCCAAGCTCTTATTCTTGTCCCGAGTAAAGAGCTCTGCTTTCAGGTATGGATGTCTCCTCACTTCAACATGACTCATCATGTACATAGTGTACATACACTCCATAGCAGCAGTATAGAGCTGTCCTATATGTGAAGACTGCAATCACGTTTTCTCTCTACATATATATAGGGAGTGTCTCTCTCAACGTCGCGCTATCGTCCTCTCTCTCTTTCTTTCTCTTGTATCCCTTGCTTTATTCATGTGCATCTACTACGGCCGAAAGGAGTCTAGCTTGTTAAATGCAAATGCATGCAGCTCCGCTACCGATGAGTGCGCCGACTGATCATCTTCATGTATCCTTCCTATTCTCTCTAGCCGTACATACATACCTGCACATGTATACATGTATACATATACATATATATATGTATATGTGGATATATCTGTACACGGACGGAGTTCCGTCCCCCCTGTACAGAGGAAAGCGTTGAGCGACATTTAGGAGACCTTGCTATGCTATTGTTTCTCTGTGTACGTATGTATGTCTATATACATATATATGGATGTATCTGTATACACGCACATGTACAGACGCATATTTATTTTCTGGGGGTGTCTCTATGTTTCTGTCCTGGCGCGCATGCTATCCTTGGTACCTATCTCCACCTGTTTTGAGTTACCCTCCTTCTCTCTCATACATGCTGTGTATAAACGAAGTGTATATACACCTCAAGGGCGCACTCACGTGTAACCCTCGTTTCTCGTTTTCCATATAATTTCCCTTTTTCGTGCACTCTCCCTCTTTAGTCTCTTTCTTCTTCGGGCCTCCTTCACTTCCGAATCACGAGAAGCGAAAGAACGTCCCATCTGTATTTCTTGTTCTCTCTCTTTCTCTTTCTAGGTTTACTCCGTCTGTTTGTCTCTCATGAAGTATCTTCCTGCATCCATCACCCTCAATCACACCGCGATTCTATCGTCTTCTTCTCCTTCTTCTCTCCCTTTTCTTCCTCCTTCGATTCTTATCGCAACACCCGCGGGAGCGGAGAGTTACTTTTCTTATCTCCAGCATCTTCAGAGCACCCCAGTGAATGCTTTGCTCGCGAAACATCTCCAAATGCTGATCGTAGATGAAGCAGATCTTCTCTTGTCTTTCGGATATGAGAAAGAGATTAAGAAGATCATGAGTCGACTCCCGAGTACAACAGATAGACATGTACAGACGCTTCTTCTCTCTGCGACTCTCAATGAAGAGGTAGAACCTCAAAAGAATAAGAAAGAGAAGTGAACAAGGAAAAGGAACAACTGAAAAGTGCTCGTTTTCTTCTTCTTCACTTTTCTTTGCATATAGAGGGGTGGGGCACAGTGCATCTCGCTCTCTTAGGCTTGCGTTGGGACTGCCTTGTGTCTTCACATTCATATGGACAGACATGCATGCAAATACAGGTCAACCTCCATGTATGAAGATGTATATAGGTTTATGTATGAATATGGATGAATAGGCATGTATGTATGTATCAATGTATCTGTGTGTGTATGTATGAATGTATGTATGTAGACAGCATAGTTTACATATACACAGGCGTAGATGCCTCAGCAGTGTCTCCACACCACTCTTCGAGACATACGCTGACTCTTCCTTTCTATAGTTTGGATTCCTCTTCTCCTCGCGTCAAGCGTAGACATGAGCGTATATGAATACATACCATGCATATACACAGTACAAATATATATATATATATATGTAGGCATGTGTACATGAGTACATACGTATTCCTATCATCGACACTATTTGACTGGATTAGAGTTGTTTGCCTCTATAGTGTCTCAAGGCTGTGCATGTCTCTCCCTTCTTGCCCTTTCCTACTCATCTCTCCTCTTTCAGGTGTACATACACCCCGTTATCTCCTATTCGTCTTTCATGAAATGTCATCTCTCCCTTTTTTTCTCTCTCCTTCATTTCTTTCTTCGCCCATTCTGCTCTTGACTCGAAGCAGATGAGATATATACCCTACGTGACAGGAAATCTCGCGAGCTGTTTCTTCCTCTCATACCTGTCTCGTCTTTTCCTCTTCTTTTCTTCTTACTCTTTCTGTCTGTAGACACCTCTGTTAGATCGCCATCGTGTGTTCTTCTTCTCGCGTCTCCCATGTGTATACATATGTCTATGTGCCTATATATGTGTGTATGTCCAGGTGTCGGAGCTTCAAGAGCTTCTTTTACATCGGTCGATTCTCATACAAGTCGATGCTTCTTCTTCCTCCTCGGGAACGCCTGGAGCAGGATATGAAGGAGAGACATCTAGTCTTTTAGCAGAGTATTATCTTTCTCTTCCTAAGCCCACCGATAAATGGCTTGTTCTCTACGCTCTACTAAAGCTCGATCTTCTCCCAAGGAAATGCCTTATCTTTGCTTCAGGAATCTCCAGGTAAAAGAAGAGGGAGAACAAGAAGATTTCGAAATAGAATAGAGTGAGGAGAATCTCTCAGAGATGAAGAAGAGAAAGAGAAAGAAGAGGAGAAAGGTGTTTCTTCTTTTCCTTGTCCCTCTTTTTCTTCTTCTTCTTATTCTCTCTGTTCATCTCTGTTCTAAAAGATCTGATAGAGCGGAGACATTGTCTTTTCTTACAGATCTATGTGCTGCTCCTTACATTCTAAAAGGCCGTGCGTCTCTCCTTGTCAAGTAGATAGAATGAAAGAGACAAAGAAACGCGCTTATCTCTCTCTCTCTCTCTCTTGTTCACAGGAAGGGCTTCTCTACACATAGGGAGAAAGTAGCGTTCATCTTCCTATGGAAATAGATGAATGACCCCTAGCACGCCGGCCGACTGCTTTCTTTACATTTTCTTCTGTCTCTTTTTGCATGCATTCATGTAAAGGTTCTTTTCTTTATCTCTTCCTCTTCTTTCTCTCTCTTTTTTCGTTCTTTTTTCCTTCTATTCTCAGGTCTGAAGAGGAAGAATAAGGAGTAGAGACCTTCTTATACTTCTTCTCAGATCTTCTATAGACACATCCGTGTTCTCTTGCCTGTCTCGCTTTCCCGTGATAGCTTCGTTCTCTCTTTCTTTCTATCTTCTTTCATGAATGTATCTCTTCTTCCTCTTTCTTCGTTTCTGTTTCTGCAGTGCGTATGGTGTGCGAATCTTTCTGGAGAGGTTTGGTCTTGGCTGCGCAGTTCTGAGCCCGACCCTCTCTATCGAATCACGTCAAAATCTCATCCACGTAAGAAGAGAAAAAGAGTGAGAAAGAAAGAAAGAAAAGAGATAAAGATAGAAGACATGGAGGGAGATAACGAAGAGAAAAGGAGAGGAGAGACCTTGTTCTTGTGTATCTTCCTCCCTCTGTTGCAGAAGGGGGGGGGTCTTCTTCCTTGCCTCTCTTCAAGTCTTTCCATTCTTTCTATTTCTCTTTCTTCTCAAACCTGCTGTGAAGCTTCAGTCATTCTTTCTTTCCTTCTTTAGCCCAGAGATAGATAGATAGATAGATAGATAAAGAGATAGATAGATAGATAAAGAGATAGATAGATAGATAGATAGAAAGATGAAGAGATAGATAGATAGATAGCAGGTGTGTAGGTTTGTTTGGTCTTGTTGGTGTGTGTGTGTGTGTAAGGGCTATAATAGAGGTCTCTTTGAGATTTTAGTCACAACAGATGGAGCCTGGGAAGAAGAAGAAGAAAAGGAAGAAGAAGAAGATGGCGAGACAGAAGAGGAAGAAGAAGAAGACAACTTGATGGATGAGGACGAAGAAGAGGAGGAAGACGATAGCGAGGAAGAAAATTCGATTGACGAAGAAGAAGAAGAGGGAGATGTGAAGGCCGCTGTGGAGGCAGTTAAGAGGGAAGCCTCGCCCACGTCGAAGGATGAAGAAGAAGAAGGGAAAGGACGAGGAAAAGAAGGAGGAAGCGGAAAGAAGAAGAAGAAAAAACTTCTTGAAAAGCCAGTAAGTTAGGGTTTTTCTTCTTCATGTTCTTCTTCTGCTTTGGTCTCTTTTGCCCTTTCTGTCGGCTCTTCTAGAATTATCTTTGTGTTTGTCTTCTTTCCTTCTTTCTTCACTCTTTCTTTCTCTTTCTCTTTCTCTCTCTCTCTTCTTTTCCTTTAACAGGCGTCGTGCATCCTCTCTACACTTCTCTTTCTCGCTATCTTCTTTCCTTCCTCTTTCACGTGTTTTCGTCTACTTGTTGTCCTCCTTGTCGTCTTCCTTCTCTTCTTCTAACTCCGTCTTTCTCTTCTCTCTTTTCTTCTTGTCGTGTGACGTGTTCTTTTTCTTCTTTTTCTTCTTCTTACTTTAGGACGGAGAGTTTGGCTCTCATCGAGGCTTGGATTTACAAGGCGTTGCATGTGTCCTCAATTTTGATATGCCGAGCAATGTACGATCCTACATACATAGGTAAGGAAACTCCAACCTCGCTCTCTCTTCTTTCTTTTCTTATCTCTCTCTCTCTCTCTCTTCTTTCTTTTTCTTCTTCTCGTAGCTTTCTTTCCTCTCACGGTCTTCAAGGTCAAAGAAAGAAAGAAGACATCTCTGTATTCCTCTTTTTCTTCTCGGATGAGTTTTGACTTCTCTCTTCATCTTCCATCGTCATCCTCTCTCGTTTCTTCGTTCTCCTTTTCTTCTTCTTCTGAACCGTCCGTTCATGGAGAGACAACACGTGTCTTGCCTCTTCTTCTCTTTTGCTTCTTTTTTCTTCCTCTTGTCTATCTTCCTGACGTGCTCTTCATTTTCCGCATATACAGAAGAGTTATGAGACTCCACGGACTATCGCTTGGAAAGTCTCATACCTGTCTACGTACCTCTGTTTCTGCATCAATCTAACCCTCTTCTTGGGTACCTTATTTTTCTTTATCTCTTCTTTCTCCTGGTCCTTTCTTTCTTTCTTTTCTTCTTCTCCTCCTCCTTCATCTTCGGTTTTGTCTGTCCATCCAGCCGTCTCTAGGGATAGCCTTGTCATTCTTATCGTTACGATTCTTCTCACCCAGAAGAAAAAGAAGAAGCTGCAATAGTAGTAGTAGGAGTAGTAGTTCAGTATAGAAGTAGGTATACAAATAGCTGTAGCTATAGTTGTGGTGGGGATAGAGGAGAGTAGTACTAGGTATACAAGTAGGACTAGGTGTAGCAGTAGGAGGCATGCAAGTAGTAGGAGTAGGAGTTGATACGAAGGTCTCTGTCTTCTTCTCAAAGAGAAGAGTCTTCCTCACTTTTAAGAAGACTCTCTTTCTTTCTATCCGTTTCTTTCTCTTTCTTTCCTTCCTTCCTTCGGCTTCCCAAGCAGTCACTGCCTGTAACAGGTTGAAAGGTTTCTTTCTTGCTCCTGTCTCTTCTTCTCCTCTCGTACACCACAGGAAAAAGAAAGAAAGAGAAAGAAAGAAGAGATAGAGACGAAGGTGAGAGAGAGAGAGAGAAAGAGAGAGAATGTGTGTTATTTTCTTTGTATGTTTTCTTTCTCTCAGGAATGGACGGACGGCTCGAGGAGGATCTTCTGGTGTATGCGTATGTTTGGTGAACATGTCCTCTCCAAGAGAAGCTCTTCTTCTCAGAAAACTTCTTGCTATTCGACAACCTTCACAGGCAGGGAGAGAAGGAGGAAAAGGAGATGACGGACTTCAGGGTGTGTATCATAAGAAGGAAGAAAGAGAAAGAATGAAAGAGTGGTAGAGACAGAGGGACAGAGAGAGAGAGAGAAAGGGGTAGAGAGAGGCCGAAGATAGGTAGATACCTTAACGAGAGGTTAATGACTAAAGATAGATAGACAGGTAGATTGAAGATAGATAGATAGATAGAGCGCCACAGACAGAAACAAATAGGTTCTTCACCCTATTCTCATTTATATGAATATATGTATGCATGCTAATCATTCCTTTCATATACACCTATCTATAAGTATGCTCGATATGGTGACTTCATCCTCATACACAAAGATGAAGAGCCCCAAATATATCTATATCTATATATATCTATATATATATCTATATATCTGTCTATGCATATGTCTACTGCGTTTTGGAGAGAGAGACAGAGAGATCTCGATGCGGTTTTTCCTTTGCATGTGCAGTCGTGGGGTTGTATTGAATCGGATTGATTTGCATGCGTGTATCTTTTTTATGTCTCTCTCCATACACTACCCACTCTATCTACTCCATAGACAAAGAGATGAACAAATCAGGGTCTTCTTCTTCTTTTCTTCTTCTTTCTTTTCAATCTCTCCTTATTTCTTCCTCAGAGCATTTAGAAAGACTACTCTTTCATCTCTATCTCCTTCATTCTTCTCCTTCTCTCTCCGTAATCTAGTTTCATCGTTATCTCTCCTCATCTTCTCTCTTCTTGATCTTTTCTTCTCTTTTCTCTTTCTGTCTATCTTTCTTTCTCCAGGCGCAGGAGGGGGAGGAGGCTTAAGATCTCTGGCGCTTCGCTTAACAGACGTCGAGTGTTTTCGGTATCGAGTAGAAGACGTCTGTCGAGGCATCACAAGAAAGCTTATCGCTTCCGTCGTTGCTAAAGAGCTCCAGCAAGAGGTTCTTCGATCTCGTAAAATGCAGGAATTCTTTAAAAGAAATCCTAGAGATGAAGAACTCCTCAGAGCCGCAGCCAAACAACTCAGGGTACACCCCACTTATCTATACAGCTATCTATCTCTAATCTATCTATCTGTCTATTTCTCTATCTCGAATGTATCTATCTATCTCTAATCTATCTATCTTTAATCTATCTATCTCTCTATCTTCAATCCATATAGCTATCCATCTATATATCTATCTATCCATCTATCTATCTGTGTAGCTGACTCTGCCTATCTCTATCTCTATCTATCTATGTAGCTATCTTCAATCTATCTCTATCAACATTTCTATCTGTAAATATCTATCTATCTATCTATCTGTCCTCAATCTATTTTTCTGTCTATCGCTCCACCTCTCTATCATTCTATTTAACTTTCGTCTATTTTTAGTGTATCCCTCTTCTATCTCTCTGTCGACATGCTAGATGAGATAGATACGTCTCAATAGTTTTCTTTCTTCACTCGCCTCAGGCTTTCTACGTCTTTTAGAGCAGCTTCTCTTCTTCTCAAGTCAAAAAGAACAGAGAAAGAGAGAGAGACGATAGTTAGGAAATAGCAGTAGAGAGAGAAGGGGGTTCGATTCTATTGAGAAAGAAAAGAAGATATACATGAAACCATCTCTATTCTCGACATGTATGCGCATGCATTCTCTCTATATGTCTATATATCTGTTTATATGTACCTAAGTATAAATATCGCTATATATGTATGTGTATGTATGGGAGCATAGATATGTGTATATGGATGTGTGTGTTTCTTTAATGTTTAGGAGAGGAATCAGGCAGGTCGATCTCATTTGCATGTCCTTCCTTCTTATCTCCTTGCACAAGTCCCTCAGTCACAGGTAAGAAAAGATAAACAAAACTCATCCACCTTCACGTCTCTTCCTACACATCAGGAATGTCTCAATACATACAACACCTAGAGACAAATAGAAGTCCTAGTGAACACGAAGCGCTTCTATTCGGAGGATACACTGTTAAAGATAGATTAAAGATAGATAGATAGGTAGATCGATCGATCGATAGATAGAT
>NW_027153728.1:13994-14253 GCF_002600585.1 Cystoisospora suis
AGATTATAGACAGATAGATAGATAGATAGAGTATATCGCCTATTTATAATCTTTTACAGACAAGTGGGGACCCTATTCGTGTGCTGTGTATATGCAGTAGTCCATTCTGTAAGAGGGGAGAGGAGAGAAGAAGATAGAGAGATCTTTCTTCCGTAAACGTCTCTTTATCGAGTGTCTCTTGTACACGTTTTTCTCCTGAGGAGTTGCGCATAATGAAGTTCTTTGGAAATCTAACATGTTCTTCTTCTTTTTCTTCTTC
>NW_027153728.1:14653-20555 GCF_002600585.1 Cystoisospora suis
TACATACATATATACATGCATACATATATACATACATACATATATACATATATACATACATATATACAAGGGTGCTATGATTGTCCTAACTACCTTCCAAGAGATATCTTTTGAGTCTTCAGAGCGGGTGATAGGAGGTACATGAGATGTCTCCTCCTTTCTCAGATACTGTTACTCTAAAATACTGAAGAGTCTAGGCTTTCTCTCCAGCAGGTTCTCCATCCTCGAGTAGAATGATGACTGTCTATCCTCCTTCGTATGATACGAGCAACTCCCTCGTATACATGTATCATTCCTTGTCTCTCTGTCTCTCTCTCTGCATTGCCTTGCTCTTCTTTTCTTTTCTTTCTCTTTCCTTTCTCTTGAATCTCTCTTTTCTTCTTCTTCTCCTTACCTTAGAGCTGGGGGAGGTCGAGGGGGGAGATCTCGAGTCTCTCCTTCATCGCGATCGATTGATAAGAAGAGAGACGCGACAAGAGAGAGCCAGCTAGCTCGAGAACCGAATCACTCAGAGACTCCCGCCGAGCTTCTGCCTGCGCTGTCGGGAAGAAAACTTTGGAAGCTTCGGCATAACAAGAAGACAAGAAAGCATCTTCACCCTAAAGGAAATTTCCTAAAGAAGAAAAGAAGAAAGTAAAGAGCCTACGCCAACAAGTCATTCATGAATCTTCCCTTCCTCAGCAGAGAGGGAGGATCTTACACGTGAAAACAACCTCTAGCACTACTTCTTCTTTTCTTTCTTCTTCTTCTTCTTCTTCTTCTTCTCTCTTCATTCACATCAAGATGCATTGGCGTATGGAGTACCGGCGTGTAAATATAGAGAGAGATAGAGATTTGCATCTGTCTCTTTGTCTCTTTTTCTTCGTCGCTTTCTTTAGGTGCTTGGCATGACCCCCCTTTACTTCCTTTTGTTAAGGGTGTTCATTCGATCGGTCTTTCTGTGTCGATGCTTCTGCTGAGTTCGATGGCTGTCATTATGTTGACGTGGAAGAAGAGAAGAAGGAAGATGGATGTGGAAGTTACTCGTAGATGAAGTATCATCTTCTTCTTTTTGTCTTTTCTTTCTCATGAGGGTGTATGATACGACGGATTCTCTTATGATAGGAAAGAGGGCTTTTCGAGTCTCCCCATTTGGCGAATGCGAATATACGACGATCGCCTGAAAGAATTGCTATGTTTCAAAAGAAAGAAAGAAAGAAAGGATGTGGTTTATTTCGAAATCGAGAAAGATGAAAGGAAGGTGTTGGGACGGTTGATGGATGGATCTCCAGCAGATTCAGTCAGCCAAAGGTTCTCATAGGAGGACTCCTCCTGTTGAATGAGGCAGACTAGACGTCTTCACGCTCGGTTTCTCCTGGAGAAAGAAGAAGAAGAACGAGAAGAAGAAAAATAAACAGAAGAAACACGAAAGGAAAGAAGAGAAGAGGAGTGCCTCGGGGCTCCTGCTGGGGTTGTTGGACTGAGGGAATAAAGAGGGGAATTGTTCTCTTGTGTCTCGAGACAGAACCGAGTGAAGAAAGAGAAGTAGCGGTGGAGGCTCACGTAGTGTATGTACAGCATAGTGATAATGAGAATTACATTACGAACTAGAAGGATAGTAGCACCAATCCTAACAATGAGAAAATAAAATATACGAAGTTAAAGTAAATTGAGACTTCCACAGGTGCGGTGTATGTACACCACCAAAGAGGGGGGGAGGCAAACTGAGGTGTATGTACACTGGAAGGGGTGTTTCAGCTGTGATGTACATACATCAATACATAGTCACACATCTTCATAGATCTATACACAGTAGTAAGAGGGAAAAACAGGAAGGAGTCTTGATGTATCCTCGTCTATTAGAAGAATGATCTACTTTGCCAAGCAAGCATCTTCACACGCACAAGAGCCATCGATCTGCCTCTCCCGTCTACTTCTTTTCCTCGAGGCGTTTCTATGAAGAAACCGTTCAAGCTCTCCATCTGACCGTTCTCTCTATCCATCTATGCAATGCATAAATCAAAGAGATCTTTTCTCCATTTCTCGAGGTTTATTTCTAATTCTAACGCCAGGTGGACTGTCAGTAGAGATAGAAAAAGGCTTGGCGAGAAGGTCAAAGCAAAGCAAGCAAAAGATGAAAGGGCTCTTTGGAGCAAAGAGTGGAGAGTAAGGGAGATATTCTCCTCCTCACATGTAAATAGTCTCGTCTTCTTCTCTCCCCTCTTTATCAGCTTCTATCGTTATCTCGGCAAGCGGCCTCATAAGACTAGGCTTTCGTTTCTTTCTCTCTCATTCTTTCTTCTGTTTTCTTTCTTTCTTAAGTGATTTAAAGCCTGTCTTGGGCTCATCGAAGTCATGGGGGAGACGCAAGGCCTCCTCCCGAGCTTGAGTTGTTGGGGAGAACGAGTCTACACATTCCCCCCATTAAGATAAAAGAACCTCATAACTCCCACTACTACTGCTAAGTTACCTAACGAAACAGTCTCAAAGAAAGAAAGAGAGGGAGAAGGGGACTAGAGAAACAAAGCGTTTCTTCCTTCTCGATTCTTGTGGTTCTTTTCCTCATTCAATCATTCCTTAATTCATTCACACTCTTTAAAAGTTGAGGAGAAGTTCAAAACAAAAACACCTATCCTGGATAGACAGACAGATAGAATGAGAGACTTCACACTCGAAATAGAGACAGAAAGAGACAGAGGTCAAGACGTTTGATAAGAAGATGAAGATGAGGAGTCGATATGTGTGTGGGGTTGAGTCGTCCTGTTGAATTGTGGGTGTATGTGTATCCCTTCTTCCCCCCTCTTCTTAGCTCAGTAGTAGTAGTAGTCTAGCCGTCCCTTATATAGGAGGAGTACTCCTAGTAGGAGTAGGAAGAGGAGAAAGGAGATGGAAATACCTCCTAGTAGTAGGGAATCGAAGTTTATAGCCTCTCCTCCTGGCTTCACTGACTACACGGGAAGTTTCTCGCTCGCTCTTCATCGATGGATTTCCTAGTTCTTCTTTTGGCCTTGCAGACCAGGCGGAAAAAAAAAGAAGTAAAGCACCGCCACATGCATGCACATTGGGAGTGTGTGTGGTTAATCGAGACAAATCGCCTTATATAACGTCAAGAGAGATCTCTATGTCTTCACTATCCTCCAAATCTTTCCATCTCTTTTTAGAGTAAGATAGATGTCTAGGCCTTTTCTTCATGTGAATATCCCTAGTATTTCAATACACTCAGTCACAGTCATAGCGACAGTAGGCCTATCAATCCTAAGTGAACTAGTAGGTCTAGTAGTAGCATATCATGGCCACAACTACTCCATATACTCCTGCTACTAGTAATAGTAGTCATCATAACATGATAGTTCCAGTAGTAGTAGTACTACTACTACTCGTAGTAGTAGTAGTTGCCGTGATCTTCTTACATCTATGTGCGTGATCGACGCACCCCCTCTTCTTTCCCTTCAAGCTCGGCCAGTTCTAGTTGAAGTTGCGCAACCTGTAGGATGAGCTAAATCAAGAGTACGCAACAGATTCCCTATTGTAATACATATATATACATGTATACATATATAGATGTATATATGTATATCGACATATATAGATAAAGTAGCAATGGATTTTCCGCACTTTCAGTACAAGTTTGAGAGATCTTCTTTTGACTATGAAAACTCACAAAATGTAAGGGGGCTCTACAGCCTGCCAGCCATGTACACCTAACCAAATAAAGAAGAAGATTCACATGTTATTCACAAGGAAGAAATTTTCTTCTTCTTCTTCACTTTCTTTCTTGACTTCTTCATTAAAAATGTGAATCTCTATACGGAGAACCTTAGTCTTCAACATATTCTCGGGTGTACATACACCGCGGAAACGAAGTGTCGAACGAAAAACTCGAGGCGGGGGAAAGAAGTAGAAAAAGAGAAAAGAAAGATTTCTCCAAGGGACGGGAGAAGATCCTCTGTATAAGCCGAATGGAGCGCATGATAAAGATTTTTCTCTTTCATGTCAACCTGAAAAGAAAACTTCATTCTTCATCTCTAAAAAGCACAGATCGACAACTCTCTTTCCTTCTACTGTTCCTCTTTATCTTCTTCTCTTTCTTGTATAGGCATGAAGGAAGCCATACAAACAACTCGAGACAGACAAAGAGAGAGAGAGAGAATCTTCTTTCTCCTCTTCTTTTCTTTCTTTCTTGCCTGTGAACCGCTTGTCGAGAGAATGTAGTTAAACTGTGAAGTTACGAAGGCCTTCCTTGATAATGAGGGTCCCTGCTTTAGCGTAGGTATCGAGGAGCATCTTAGAAGAGACATGCCGCATGACTGCCTGGAAAGAGAAGAATAAGAAAGATGAAGGAGAAAATGAGAAGACAGAAAGATCAAAAATAAATAGATTGAAGATAGATAGATAGATCGATAGATAGATAGATAGAGTCGCGAAGAAAGAAACCGATAGACAAAAAGACAGCTAGGCACAGCCATCGAGAGGGACAGTCTAAAGACCCCTGAGATCTTCTACCTTCTTCACTCTCTCTCTCTCTCTGTCTCTCCGTCTGTCTTTCTCCCTGGTGTGTCTTTCCGTGCCTATCTATCTAAGTCGTTTACTTCAAGAATTACCTGAGCTACAGGTAGAGGAACAGGCGGATTGGACGTTGCAGCTAAAGTCGCGAAGGAATGCCTGCAGAGAGAAAGAGACACAAGAGAAGAGCAGAACTTTCATAGAAAGATCTAGAAAGAGAGAAAGAGAGAGATAGAAAGATAGAGGAAGTTTTCTATGGGTAAGAAGCTAGGTCTTCACTTTCTCATGTACGAATATAGTGAATGTGCCAGCAAGTGTGTTCTCACTTTGTGTATAGAAGGGTGTAGAGAAAGAAACAACAGCACCAAGAAGACGCGGATATACACGGAGGTATCTACGCATGTTTGTACAGACCAGAGGTCGATACTTAGAGATGAATATGTATCAAGATCTGTGTAGATTGCTGTGCATACACGTGTATATGTTGGAATAAGGAGTGTACATACAGATGTAGGTAGATAGAGATATGCATGCATGGAGGGGATGTGTGATACGCATCCGACATTCTAAGTGAGAAGGAGAAGAGAGGGAGGGGAGAGAAGAAGACAAAGAAGAGATGGAAAAAGAAGGAAGAAGAAAAAAAAGATCATTGTCTTGACTGGAAGCCATGCATAACAACCCATTAGCTAAGAGAAGCGATATGAATGAATCGATTACCGAGAATCGATTCATTCATATCGATCAAGAGAAGCGAACAGGAGAGGGAGAAGCAGCAGGTACGATGTATGCGCATGCATACAGAAAGCAGTTAGGCAATCTATACACATTTAAGCTACAGTCAAAACAAGAGCTCTATTCGTATATCTCTATAGGTCATGGCCTCTCCTTAGAGGGAGTATCGAGTGCATTTACTGCTATAGCCATTGTTAGACTCCTAGCCATCCTCTTCATACCTCTCTTTGATCTACCCCTCTCTCTCGATCTCTTCTCATCTGCTTCTTCCTAGCTGTCTCTCTATACAAGTACAGAGAGATGTATCGGTGTTTCTATGTATCGACAAAGATATATATGTATCTCTTTCTCTCTCTGTGCATATACCTACACCTACGTGTGGGTTTGTATAATTGCTGCCTTTGTAAAGAGAAGTCCCGTCCTCCATTCAGAAAGAGAAAGACAAGAATGGATAGATCTAGATAGATATCTTATAGATGTGTATGACACATAGAGACAGAAAGAGTACACACAAACTTGATTGACTCTCCCTTCTCTTCTCCTCTCCCCGGGACAGATCGTAGAGAAGCGAGTGTATATCATGTCTCTAGTCAATAGATCGACGGATAGATATAAGAAGAGGAAGAAGATGTAAAGAAAGCCTTGTTTCTCACTCTACGCCTTCCTCTCGGTTCTTTCTTTCTTTGGT
>NW_027153728.1:20654-21075 GCF_002600585.1 Cystoisospora suis
ACAAGAAAAGAAGAAAGAAAAGATAAAATACAAGCACTGAGAGATTCGCTCTCTCTATCAAATCCCCAAGTGCAGGTCTATCCAGTTATATACTCACATGCATGCACACAGACACATATAGATATCCATATATATATATATGGATATATGCATGTGTCTACTCACAGATGAGATGCGTGTATTCACGTATACTTCGGCGAGCCTTTACAGTGATAGGGAAACACCTAGGCTAATGGAGGAATGCTCTCTAGAGCTTTGTACGGAACTCTTTTTCTCTAGCTTGCATGCAAACTCGTCTCTCATACGTGTATGTAGATCTAGCCAGTCATACGACGAAAAAGAAGAAGAGACCACCTCTCACCTAACATTTTACTCCCCTGAAAGAAGGAGGATAAGACCAGATGGGTAGATAGATAGATAG
>NW_027153728.1:21247-24265 GCF_002600585.1 Cystoisospora suis
TCAAGGAGAATCTATATAAAAGAAAACACAATTCGAAGAGATAAGTGAAGGAAACACAAAAGAGAGAGAGAGAAAGAAAGAAAGAAAGAAAGAAGGGACAGAAGAAAGAAAGTAACTTTGGAAAAGAAAGAGAAGCTTCATCTCTCTCTATGAAGAACAGATTAAGAGAGCGACAGAAACGAGACGAGACACCAGAGAAGCATGCACGTAGATTCATTCTTTCTTTCTTCCTCTCTTTCTGTGTCTTTTCTTCTCCGTCTTCTTACCTCACTGCAGCTGCTTGGAGAGCTTTCTTGAAGCTTGCTGAAGAAAGGACGGAAAGAAACGGAGGTAGAAAAAAGGAGAGAATTCTTGTGTATCGTCTTTTCATTTTGAATCGACTTCTTTTCAGTGGGGCTGGGGCACAACCGGGTGGATATACACCCCAACGACAAGAGACTTTGGAAAAAACTGAAGATAGAAGACAGATAGTCGCCATGTCGAGCAGCTTGTCTTATCTTTACCGGCAAAGAAAGGCTTGACTGCTCCCTAGGAGATCCTTAAAGAAAGAGAAACATATTTATTTACATATATACATATACCTATGTAGAGATATACGGCGCATACAAGGGATGCATGGATTATATCACATAGGCATGAGAGGATGTAAGACAAACGTACCCTATAGACCTAAACGCTTCTCAGCCAGACGCCTTATGCTCCTATGTATATCAGTGGAAACGTGTATATATACGTATACATGTGTATATACTTTATACACGTATAAGTATGCATGTGTATTCCCACTACTGTAGTATATAGATATATGCATCTATATGTGAATAGACAAATGAAGGAGCGACTGTGGTGGCGAGATAAAGAACGAGCTCTCGCTTAGCCTCGAAGAATCTCTAGGAAGAGCCGCATAAAGATGAACTTGACAAAGAAGAAGAAGAAAAGGAAAGAAGAAGTTATCTTGTGAGGTGACTTCCTTCTGGATAAGTTCATGTTTGAGTGCCTCCGGAGCAAGTCAACGACAGACGCTCCATCAGAGGTGAGGACTCAGGCCTCTCTAGCTTCTTCTTCTTTTTCTTTCTCTTGACTTACCTATAGGTGTTTTCTTCTTCTCCTTCACTTTCGAATCTTTCTTCTCATCTAGAACCTTCTCTCCTTCTTCTTCTTCCTTTCCTTCTCTTTCTTCTTCTTTCCCATGAGAAGTTAGATCGCTTCTATTCTCTTCACTCTGTGGCTTCGTATTCTCCAGCTCTTCCTTTGTTTGACTATCTGAGCTCTCACCCTCTTTCTTCTTTCTCTCCTTACTTTTGCCGAGTGTACGTACACCTTCACAGTAGAAGCAAAGCCCCGCTACAGGCCGACCTTCTTCCTCCCACCTGAAAGAAGGAGAGAGAAAGACATAGAAAAGAAAGGAGAAAGAGTTCTAGGCAAAATGAAGACTAAGCTTGAAGGAAAGAGAAGAGAAAGCATGGAACGGCCTCCTAGAGAGATATCTTTGGAAAAATGACAAGACACGAAGATGAAGAAAAAGAAGAAAAAGAAGAGACATGATAGGACGTTCTAGATAGGGTCTTGATGTAGATAGAGATTGCTTGAAGGTCATGAAGACTTCTCCTTGTCGTCTTTGGACTCGTTCTTGAAAGAGAGAGAAAGAGAGAGAGTGATAGATTCTCTCTTTCTCCTGTCTGTCTCTGGTAGGAGACTTTCCTTCATAGAAACGAGACACATGCTAGACAAAGTGGCGAGGTAGCAGGAGAAAAAGACAGAGAGAAAGAAAGAGGAAGAGAGAAGAAAAGAACGAAAAAGAGAGAAGAAAAGAGAGAAAGATCTATATGAGAAGGCAGTGAGTAGAGCATCAACCTTGACGGGGCAGAGAAGAAGAACCTCCTGTCTCAGGAGAAGAAGCAGAAGAAAGAAAGAGGAAGAAAGAAAAAGGAAAGAGTGAGAAAGAAAGAGTGAGTAGGTTACCATTTGACGAGCTCTCTTCTGGCTAGATCAGTGAGGGGTATGGCTGTACTAGATGCATGCGTTTTGGAGCCTCGAATCATGGCGATGTCGTTCCTCCAGTCGACATCCTCCCATCTTAGTCGAAGCAGTTCACTAGGCCTCAAACCTATACCGATACCCACTCCGAATATAGCCCGATGCATCGGACTGGAAGCTGCGTCTAACAGGCGATAAACCTTACACAAAGGAAAAGCGAAAGAAAAGAAAGAAAAAGAAGAAAAGAGAGAGAAAAAGAGAAAGAGAAAAAGACAGAGAAAGACATAGAGACATATACAGATGTATACACAGATAGAAATAGAAACGGAGAAGATGTATGGCGGTTAGGTTGAGATGTATGCTGATGTCTATCTACGTATGTCTGTCTATATATGCGGGGTGTATGTACAGATCGCTATGTGCCTTGGTGTGACGAACATGAGAGAGAGAGCAGGCGGGAGTTGGGAAGTGAGTGGAATACGCATACACTGTCTGTAGATATACTCTGGAGCTCCTTAAGAAGAAATAGAATAGATCTATGTTGGTGACAGCACACAGAGATAAGAATGAAACAATCTAACTACTCGGTCACCTCACAGGGAAAAGGAAAAGAGCCTTACGAAAGTGAAGGAAAAGAGATAGATAGATTAAAGATAGATAGATAGATTAAAGATAGATAGATAGATAGATTAAAGATAGATAGATAGATTAAAGATAGATAGATAGATAAATAGATAGATAGATTAAAGATAGATAGATTAAAGATAGATAGATAGAGTACCTCGTCCGCACGTAGAGGAAGAGAGTGTAGGCTTCTTTTGGTACAGCCTCTGATCTTTCTGAAGGCGTGGATTTTTGTGACTCTTCCTGTTTGGACGGCATAGCGAAGGGAAGCCTGATAAGCCGCTTGGTGGAGGGCTTGTGTACGTGGAGCGCAATTCCTCTTCTTTAGCACTCTGAAGAAAAAGCGAGAGAAGGAGAGAAATAAAGTGCGAAAGGGATCATGACCTAGCTTCTCATGTAAGAAGAAAGAAAGAAAGA
>NW_027153728.1:24656-25078 GCF_002600585.1 Cystoisospora suis
AAGAAGAAAAGGAAGGAGAAGAAGAGAGATGTGAGTGGAGTAGTTTACCTGAGGTATAGTTCCCAGTGCATTCCAGAGAGGTCGACTACCGCCACATCTCCCAACACCTGAGCCACACAAAAGAAAAGAACAAGAAATAACGACAAAGAATAGTAAAGAAGAAAGAGTGAGAAAGAAAGAAAGATCCAGCAGCGAAGATGTGGAATGAGCAGAAGAATCCTAGCAAAAAGAGCATTACTGTCGCTTCAAGAGACATCTGCATGCGCATGCAAGGGGCAGTCTAGAAATAGAAAGACGAGACAAGAGATAGACAAACTCCAAGCGAAATGCAAAAGCCGCCAGGCACACACCAAGCGAAGAAAAAGAAACACTCCCTCATCTCTCCAAGTACGTGCATATACATACATCTATATACATATATA
>NW_027153729.1:0-1367 GCF_002600585.1 Cystoisospora suis
CTCGCTTCGTAATGAGAGCTACACACGTAGGCAGTTCCCCACCCGGGAAACCCGAGCGACCATGAAACACCTACAGAGAGACTACATAAACCACAACTAGAACGAGAGAATGGGGAATCTCCCGGAGAGAGTGAACGCCCCACCCCAGAGGGCCTTCGGGCGCCCCACTGCGACCAGCGTCTGGCTAGTAACAAGAAGAGGAGTCCGTCCGCTTGAAGAGACGAACCCCGTGTCGAGAGGACCTGCACTGCAGGAGGTCGAGGGAGAGTGCAAAAACCTGGAGCACTTTCTACATGCTCGCGATGAGGAGATCTGCAGACTGAAACGCGCGGATGCTGACCTGAGACGGGAGTTCGAGGTGCGTCCGATCGGAGGGGCCCACGACACACGAGGGAGCGGGCCACGCAGGCTGTAATTGTTCCCTGTGTAATTTGGCTCTTGCCACGCGAGCCAGCAGCGACGGCCGGAAAGAAGTGTGAATGGTGCAGCTAAGGTGCCCCCCCCTGGAGAGTGTCTCACCTGCCCCCCCGCACAACCACAGAGCGCCGGAGTCAAGCGCCCGTGCCTGGACAGGGAAGCAGCTATGTTATCGGGACGGAAACGGTAGCACGCGGTTTCCATTCCTCCGGCAAACAACCGTCAACGCAATCCGGGCCCGCACGGGCCTCTGGTGCCTGCGGAGTCTGCACAGGCCGCGCTCAAGCCTCACACTTACAGCAGAGCGCATTCCGTGGCTTGAATGCTATGGAGTACTCCGTCGTCCCCGTAGAGCAAGTCGCTCGACTGGATGTCTCTGGCGAAGCTGCAGTTGGGAGGCAGGCCGACCGCGGCGCCTTCCAAGTTGACACGTGTGAGCATGCCTGTTGGCTTGAAAGACCTGACCCTCAAACGGTCCTATGCCTCTGCAGCGAGAGAGACACGAGATTGAAGCAGCTGTTCCTCGTATGATAGACGCGGAGGTCAACACGAAGGTTTCTGCGCTGAAGCAGAAGTTTCAAGCTAAAATATCTAGGCTCCAGAGAAAACTCGCGGATCGGAGTCTGTACGAGAAAAAAGTGAGAGAAGTTATGGAAGCAGGTGAGGGACGAAGTCGAGCTGTTGTGTACCAGTGTTCTGCTGTTTATACCAGTCCTCACCCACGGTCTGCCATGTGTCTCACACTCAAGCTTAGTCGGCTTCAATCAAGCAGCACTTCAGACTGTGTAGCAGTGCACCGCTCTTTTCGCGGAGGTCATGGCCAAGGAACTGAGAACAATCCATCTGAGACCCGCCCACCGTGGCCACCTCCTCTCTTGTCGGCTATCCTTACGCAAGTGCTTCTCACCGACCGGTATACCACGGATTCGAGTGTGCGACTGACGAGTTCT
>NW_027153729.1:1422-23230 GCF_002600585.1 Cystoisospora suis
CGTTCTTAGCCTCGGTACCCGAGTCTTAGTCTTGGTGGTGAGATCCCCTCCCCGGTGTCTGGACCCTGCTTGGGGCCGACCATGGTGAGCTCATGGACGTGCATTGTGTGCCGTTGTTCGCTCAGAGCTGTCTAGCCTAGAGCGGTGGAACCACGAGATGGAAGAATGGGAGCTGGCCATGCGCCAAAACGGGTGTCGAGACAAGCGACTTTCTTTTGTTCCTGGAGTGATACATTGCCACCACCCCTGATAGACGTGTTCGATCCCGTCTGATTACCGGACTCTTGTTCTGCATGTTCGAGCGGCCGAAAAGGAGGCTCACTGAATCTTGTCACAGGAGTGGCGATTGGCTCACCATCTTCGATGACTGAACTCACCATTTTCTGCATGTCTGACCAGCCTTCGAAAAGAAGGATCAATATCTTGTCACGCAGGAGTGACGAAGTAGCTGAGCAATCTCCAGCGGCGAACCCCTAAACAATTTGCTTCCATCATTCTCTCGACTCACGCCTGTTACCCGTACCCCAGGATGCGGTGCTTGGCTGCCGTTGTGCAGCGGCAGCCCAGCGCTTCCTCCCGTAAACTGAGCCGATCATACGAGGGAAAGCATTCACAAAAAGCAGGGCTCTCTCCATCCAAAAAGAGGGAACGTGGTGTCCTGTACTTGACGGGTGTGAACAGTTGCTCCTCCCACAGCGTTCTCCAAGACGGCCGTGGGCCACAAGACACGAAACTGGGACGGAGCCTTGCCGGTCGAGCGCTTCTTCAGGGATTAGAGACGCCATTTCAGACTTTCTCAGATCTGATAACAAACCATAGCCTGACGACTCTTGCTCCTTTCTTCTTCCCACTGTCAATGTGGCGATGACAGGGAGGACTGAGAGAGTGCGCCTGAGAAGCGCAAGCTGCTTCCCGACGGCGATATATCGCCAGAAACAGCCAGTACCTGTGTCACCGTGTGGACAGGTCGCGACAGAGACGCCAGGTCGCAACTGCCGAAGTAGCCTGAGCCTTGGAGCGTCGCTTCAGCTAGCGATTGCGCAGCCTCACTGGTACAGCTGCCTAGAAAAGGGAAGTCGAGCCGAAGAGACGAGCTGTACNNCTGTACCGAGAAGCCGAAGGAGGCGGCGCCGGTCGAGACGGATGCCGCTCCCACTCTGCTACCCAGGCGTACCGTCGGATTCGCTCGCACGGCAGCGTTGTTAGCAAGCTTCGAGCGATCCAAACCATTTGGTCCTGCACTCAGAAATAGCTAGCTCGTGTACTTTTGTTTCTGGAGTTTTACCCAGGTCCGTGGTTCTTTTTCTGTGGTGCCTTTTCTAGCCGTCGATCTCCGCATTGACAGCATGGGGTGCTGCCTCAGGTGGCTGTTCTTGATCTGCGGCTGCGTAATCTTTTGTGCTCGAGAAACCACTTCCGTCCGATATCCAGATGTAGCGAAAAACAGTGGGCCTTACAGTAGCCACTTCACTGCTGTAGCGAGAGGCAGGACAAACCTCGCGCTGGAGAATGTGGCCCTGGGTGAAGGAGACCCCCCCTCGCACTCTCAGTTGTCCTGGCTGGAACAGGCGTCGGATGATGCTGGAAATCTGTATTCTTCGGGACTAATTCCGAGTCCCACCAACACGGGAGAGTCTCGGGGGCGCCGGCGGTGGTCTTTTGGACGCGCGAAGAGTGCAGTGAGCCGAACGGTACGCTCGTGGTTCGACGGCTTCCAGAAACGCCTCCGAAGATGGCGGCGACGGCTTGCCGGGGTTTCTCCGTTTAAGGAAGCTGAACTGGGGGATCAGATCATCTTGGCTATGCTGACGATGTTCAACAGAGAGCTCGCCGCGGCTCGTCACCCCGGCCCTAACACTGCCGACGAAGAATATGCTATAGGTCAGACATTCTGGCCCGAGGGCGTTACCCGGAACTTTCAGTCGGAATTATCAGGGCGGCCTCTAGCACTTGTAAGGGGGCCCGCCATTGGAAAAGGAGAGAAAAGTGTTGTGGCGTTTGCCAAAAATGTTGCAACTTTGGAAGGTTGGGCCGTAAAGATATTCGTCCTTCCAGGATCAGCTGCTTCGGCGGAGGACGTGGAGGCTGTGCGGCGACAGGGTCTACTCTTCAAACGTTTTTTTCTGCGCTCCACGCCTCAGAAAGTTCAGGATCGGTTGCGGTTCATGGTCGCGAGCGACATGTTGACTCTCCCGAATGAAAGTCCCTCTCTTACTAGCGAACTCATCAGACGTTCGCACACGGTCTTGAATCGTTTCCTTCTCATGCCGCCAGCCGTGACCGATGCTCTTACCTTGTTGAAGACTCTCTTCGTCGATCGGACAATGAGTGAGAGTGAAGTCGTGATGATGGCGCGGCTTCAGATGACGGCTCACATGATAAGGCAAGCGGCCCACCTCAACTCGCACAAGTTTGTGCACGGACGCCTCAGACCAGAAAAATTCCTTGTCATGGCGGATGGCCGGTTGATGCTTTCGGACTTCAGCTATCTCCGCAGACAGGACCTTCGTGGACCCATCGATCCATCCGATCCCTACAATCCCCCCGAGTTTGGAGACCTTACCGAATCTGTCTACACCGCTTCGGTCGACGCATGGCGACTTGGGTTGACGCTGTTCCAAGTGTGGTGTTTGAGGCTGCCTTTCAATCTGATCACTCCTACGGTAGACTTTTCGCCCAGGAATCGTGCTAGACGGGCTCCGCGCGTCTTTACCGAGGTTTCGTTGGACTTCACTGGATGTGTGCAAATGCCAGAATACGTTCAAGAGCTTGTGAGCAAATTCCTTAACTTCCTCGAAAAAGACCGGCTTTTAGGAATAGAGGCAGTACATGAGGCTGCGTTCAAACAAGTTCAAAAGGAGATAGAGGTGCGCCTCAAATAGAAAGAGCGGGGGAAGACGGGAACTGTTTAGCTCCGGACAACGAACGTAATCAAGCTTGTAACGGCAGAGGGCGGGGAGCACATCGTGGATCTTCTTGCTTGTGCCAGTGTATGTTCGTGTCGGGATCAGCCTACTTGTTTTCATCCAAAGTGATCTTTCTTGGCCTCAGGCCGAGACCTGTCCCCCTTGTGTCGCCCACCTCCGCTCAAACAGCAAATTCATTTTTCTGAAGAAGCGCTGCGCCGACACCGCTGTGTTCCTCCCGCGTACGTTCGCCGGTACTTACACGAGGCAGCACCGGGAGGGGGCACGTCATCTTGGACCAGGGGCGGAACCGTGCAACCCTTTGCACGGGTGCCTGAAGGGCTGTGTTTTGTCTTGGCGGGACCAATCACACCCAACGCCGTGCCCTCGAGGTCTTGTCTACTTCATTAGTGTCTAACGCAGTCGCTTCTCTACAGCACACGACTCCGGGCTAGCTGTGCATTTCCAGGGTCGCCTGACTGCCACTGTCACATCGAAATCCCTTCCTGACATCGGAACCCGCTGCCTCAGTCAAGACTTAGCGCAGTCGTTGAGCCCCATGAGTCGATGGATCTACGACCTTCATGGCCTCACTACTGACACGCACCTGCATCGATCAAACCTGCTTGTATGCTTTCACGGCTCTGATGAGATTACTGTCGAACTAATTCCAGGTGTTTCCAGAATGCCGCACCGCTTGTCAGCCATGTCAGGGGGACTTGCTCGAGTATCCTCCCGGGGCTTCGCAGGTTAAGCCCCGCGACCACCTTGGCGCACCACGAATTGCCTTACTACTGCTGAGCCAGGGCCGGGGGAGACACTGCATATGTGGAGTTCCGGCCACGGGTTGCGGTTCGCGTCTGCAGGGAGAGCATGCTGCTCGACGGCCGCCGCATGCACTGCTACATCTGTCTCCTCGTAGGATAGGTAGTCCGAAATAAACTCCACTGCTGCCAAGCGACGGGGGCTCTTCTAGCAGGCTCGGGCAGCATTCTGTCCCTTGCAGCCTTCACATCGATATGATTTCTTCCTGTAGCTAGTCTCCGAGTTTCCGTAGTGAGCGGTTCTTTTCAGCTTGTTGGGCCGGCACCACGGTTCCTCTTGTGCTGCGGCCACTCGTTTCGCTCGACGCAGTTGCTTCATTTTTCTAGGCCTGCCCTGATTGAGGCAGACTGCAAACCCCTATGACGAACACTTTCAATCAGAGCAGTGAAAGCCTGCCTCGTCACGTGTGTTTAGAAGCATCTAGCACTACCAGTGTCGTCCTCGTGGACGACGAGTTTTACACACGCTTTCTTTCGAAAGAAGCTTCAAATTCCGCGTTAGGGACGAGAAAGAAGCATCTGTCCTTTTCAGGCTTTTTTGTTCGGTCGTCCGTGCTTTTCTTTCAAGTACGCCAGTCAGGACTTCGCTGGTAATCTGAGTCGTACGGGCGGTGGCCCTTCCGCGGGAACCTCTTCGGTAGTTGGCGACAGTGGAATCGGGCAGTACTCGTTGTCTGGCTGTTCGTCCGCAACTATAACAGTCGGGGTCTGTCAACTCAATCTGAGTCAAAGCTTATGTCATGCTGTCATGCCTAGCAATGTCACTACGTAGCCTCTTCCCGCGAACCTGCCAGCGGCCTGCTGCCGGTGACGCCTCACCGGAAGGGGGTCTCTGTAGCAGTCGAGCAGTGGCAAAGGCGACCCGCGGAGCGTGCGTCGGCTGCTGGTGCTGCTGCTGTTCTGTAGAGCATTATTTATGTCAACCTCGCGTTTCATATTGGCCGGTGTGCGCTCAGCAGTACCGCAAGACTGTCCGATTCCAAGACCTCTACTGTCTATAGTAGTAACGGAGCTGTGACTTGTTGCCCGCAGCAATGACCACAATTTCTTACGTTGAGTATCCCATCTACTCGGTAAGTCAGGCCACTCAGCGCTTTATGAACGGGTGCAAAATGAAAGAGAGTAGTTTTCCTACGTACAAGTGCGCACGGCTAGCAGATCGACTCTGGAATGTGAACGGTTCCTTTTTTTCCCTAGAGTTGCTCCTTTACCCGTGTTCCCGTTGTAAGAAATCTGTGGTCCTCAGAGCTCATCCTCCCGGGTCTTTTTTCCAGGTGTCCGTATCTGTACGTATGACTAATGTGATACCTTGCTTGAAAGCACAAGACAGTTTTGCGGTACCATCCTCCCTCACTATTGAACGCAGAAGTCAGGAGACCCCGACGTGTCGCCCAGAGGGGGGGAGCGTGTTTCGCATTGCTTTTTCGGTGTCCCAGGCGCACGCATTGGCTAGTCAGTGATGTTCAGTGTCCTTCCATCGCGGAGGCTGGTTGCTGCGTCTGGGCGTGGCTGACATGCTAGTCCCAGTATACAGACCCGCAGACGTTAGCAGCTGGTGTATATAGAATGTCTGCATCAGGGCGGCTGCGAGCGTTACGGACGGATCCACGCCTAGGTACTTAGCTTGGCCGTGGTTTCCTGATGTGGTGATCTTACACGCCCTTTGCTGGGCTTTTGTTTTTCTTTCTCATGCGACGAAAGATCGCAACCGATGGCAGCGTGGTGGCGACATCTGGCGGAGGCGGCGGTTCCGATTATGGCATTGAAGACCAACTTGTACGTCTCCTGCTCTGTCTCGAAGCTTAATTTCTGTAATCTTTTTTCCCGTGATGTCCGATTGAGGGAGACGTAGCTACACTTAGAGCCACACAGATATGTTTGCGCGATTGAATGAAGCTAGTTGCTTCAGTGGTACAGTACTTCTGTCGTCTAGCAGCGGACATCTCTGTACGGTGTGAACGGTGCGCACTTCTGAATGTGTGTGTAAGGTGTGCATTCGCGTGTATGTACATAGTCTTTTCCCCCTCTTTATATGCAAATACATACGTGTGTTATATTCACGGAGCAGACTCGTCTCCTTGTGGCAACGTGTCAACGCTTCCTGGTCGTCCGGCCCCACTTCGGAGAAGTCATAGCATGGAAGGACCTTCGGAAGATCCTTCTCGCCATTCTTGAATTTCACGAGCGACTGCACGTAGTCAAATGAAGCTGAGCTAGCGCATGGCGTGCTCCCTGTTCAGAACTGGGATGGACAGAAGAATGACGGACTCAAGCGCGGCTGTCGGTCTAGTTGTAGCTAGCTGAACAAGGTCATCCGTGTGCTGTTTTCACATAGCGTACACACCTTGTAAAAGAAGCTGACTGGAACACCGTTATGGGCAAGTGTCTGCCCTGCAAAGATGTTTTTCCTCTTTCAGCTCCGGGAAAGTTTCTCGGTGCTCATATTCCGATGCACCGAGGGGGAGGAGCGGTCAGAGTTTGCGTAACGGAGTCTGCACTGTCGTCCTTCGAGTTGCGTATCACCTTTGCTTCTTTCCTGCTTGCGTTTGAAGAAAATGTCGGGGCTTTCCCTCCTCACCCTTCCACCGGAAGGAGGCTTATTGAATCCGCATTTATATTCGTGTTTCTTCTTGGATACGCCATGGGTTTGAGGTTTTATCGTAGGTTTTGGGAGTCCATGTACCGTCCTTCATTTTCTGTTGCCTTACAGGAGACGCACCGAGTCAACCTGGAGACAGGCCAGTTGCTGCCGCTGATTAGCAGTGCTGAAGCTGGAGGCGTTGTCGATTCCCTCTCTTATAACAAAAATGTACTGACATTCTGCCCTCGCATGCGTGTTTTGATTTCTACCTTCGATGTGCCCTAAGCCTAGTTAGTCACTAGTGTTGTCTTCAAGGAAGCCATTCAGCCATTCATTTCTCCGCTGTAGCTTGTCCGTGCGAGCCGACGGAATGGATATGCTCCATCGTTGAAAAGAGCACATCCCAGCACCAAGCGTCTCTACCAAGACGGGACGTGAAGCCTTTGGATAAACCAGTCAGGGAGACAGCCTCCGGGGAGTGTCCTCTGTTAGCGTGGGATGGACGCTTCGAGGATTGGTGCAACGTTAGGTCCCAGTGTGCCGCGCCACCCTCGCTCCGAGGGGTCTGTGTCGCCCCTTTGCTTGCCCAAGAGGCGTCACTGTAGATATCTTGTCTTCCATTCATACTGATAACCCGCGAAAGAGAGTTCCAGTGAACTTCTGTCACAATCACTCTATGCGTTGCTGTTCAGTCCCTCTGCATACCTCTTCAATAATAGCAGCAGCAACAATGACAGCAAGCAAAGCCATGATCGTTGTTGTGAACATGCGTGGTTCTTGGCTCAGGTGGACCTGTGGTGCGGCTGCTGTCAAGGTCAGGTTCTGCTCGTTACTCATGACCAGGAACGCGGGTAAGTGGTGGTATGTCTATTGCTGTCTTCGAACCATTTAGAAAGCCAGCAGTACCACTGTGATACCAAAGCTCACGTGTTCGTTGAGTGTATGCAACACCCTCCCGCTCACCAGCAGCTTTCTTCCAAAGAAACTGGCAAGGGGGCTGGTGGGTAAAGAGCCAACCAGAAATGCGGACTAGGAAAAGCAGTCATGGTTTCTTTTCTCTTTTCCTGTACGCATGAAGAGCGTCAGCGAGTATGCTGATGGACGGATCGACACTCGGAAACTCTGTCAAGACTAGTAACTCGGTCCTTTTTCAGAGCGAATTCTGTAGTGGGAAGAATTACCGCTGCGGCTCCCTCGTGGAGACGTCACTCTCTATGCGAGTGCGGAAACTGCAGTGCTCTTATTTGAGGGCCTTCTTACTGTGAACCCATATGCCGGCGGGAGACCACGGAGAACGAAAGCAAAAGCACTTGGCATGTCCGAAGTCCTCTCGTGCATGTTGAAAGCGTGTGTCCTCATTTTTTGCTTGCTGTCTCTGCAGACTGAAAATTGCGAAACGATTCGGACCTCCGGCTCCTTCCGGGGGAAAGCGTGCTCGGCTAGTAAGTGTCTGAGCAAGGCTGCCTAAAACTCCTCGGTCCTTATAGAACTCTTGGGTCCTTATAGTTGGAGTCTGACGTCTGATGTGGACTGCTGCTTAGGGTGTACACGTATAGAACGCAGCTCCCTACATGCAGTGTACCAGCCCGAGGCTTTCTTCAGGAACCGGGCCCGGACCTCGTCTACGGGTCTCGTGATCGGAGCAGTGTCTAGGCGTTATGCAGTCATCCTGAGTTTGGCCGACCAAGTTTCTCATTCATGCACAATTTTAGGTACTTGAGCGCACAGCTACCTAAGCGAAAACTACGCTGTCTTGCTGCTCCTCCAGATTACCGCGCGTTTCTCTCCTTCGGGAGAGATCGTCGTTGCCGGAGGCGAAGATCAGGTTGTCCGGTGAGCCGGCCCTCACTGGCAGAAGCCGCACATCTCGGATGGCAGGGAGCTGCAGGTCACTTGCATATGCATCAAGAGAGGTTCAGTCATATTTCAGAGAACTTAAGGGTGACATCCGTACTGCTTTCTCGTGTAGGTGTCGTTTGTCGGACTAACTTTGTGTACTCCTGCATCTCCTTTGACCGAACAGCCGTTTGCCTGGGAGTCGAACACGTCTTGGGACTGCATCTGCAGCTGGCTAGAGCGCGACCGCACTTTCGGGCAATGGCAGCGAGAGTACGCGGTGACGTCTCTCTTTCGTCTGGAGCGCGACATGGTGTTCGCATGTGTCTGTCTTTCTGTCCAATTTCCTTCGTCCGCACCCCCTTTGACGGCCATATGTCGGGTGGACTTCCTAAGATGGAGTGGTGTGGCTGCTCTTACCTGTAGTACTCTTTTCGAAGGGTGAGCCGGACAGGTCCAGCTTGTCTTTCTTTTTCTCTTTCAAGTCAGGCATGCATCTCTTGTCTCAAAGCTAGTTTCCCTTGCCGGCAGAGACGTCTCTTTCCATCTGAAAAAACTGTGTCCTGGCCGTAAGGTGATGCTGCACGTGCTTGGCCGTAGTCCGTCTGTCCGAAACGCTCTTTGCCACTCTGTGCCTCTCTCAGACCTCTCTCTCATATCAGAGTGAGCGAAGGCATTCTACCCGTTTCCTTGTTGGTTCTTTCTTCAGCGTCTGGCGCATCTCGCGGGAAACTGCAACATCGCCTCCTAGCACTTCAGCAGCTGTGTCACCCACGGAAAGAAAAGAGGAGCAAGACTCGGGGTGGACAGCGACGCTCGTCTGCGAACTTCGCGGACACGAGGGAGACATCAAAGACTGTTGTATCAGCTGCGATAACAGTCTTGTACGCAATTTGAAAAACAAGACTGTCCGCGAGCCTTCCCCGTTTTTTACAGTTCATGTCGCCGTAAATAGTCAGATGGTCTTGCAGACAACCATGCGTGCGTTGTTAGTGAATTACTTGTTTTCTTCGAAGGCTGCGACCTGATTTTTCAGCACCCGAGACCGTCATTTAGCTCCGCAGAAAGATTCGTATTCACAACGTACAAGGCTTGAAGCGTGTGCTTGCAGGTCCCGGTTAAGAATGTATATATCGGCTGCAGGCCTAGTCGGCAAAACCCTCTCCCGTGTGTGAAGACTTCCGGTCTTGTGTTTCGCGTGTTAAGCTGTTAGCATCGTGCCATACCAGACATGCGATGAGCGTCGTAGGCGCACATAGACCTGCTGGGGGGTTGAGAAAGCGCATATCCTCCTCGAAACTCACTCCGGTATTAAACCTTCAGCCACACGCGCTGTGTGCCCTTGTGTACTCTTCTTCTCTACAGGTCGCTTCCTGTGGCGCCGATCATAAGCTTTGCTTGTGGGACTGGCGATCAGGAACCCTCCTACACACAATCGAGAAACAGAATCCAAAAAAGCCCCAGGAAAAGCTAACGTTCCGGTGTGCCAGGTACGCACATAGTCCTTCATCCATTCTGCTTTCTAAGGCAAATTCACTGGGTGAGTAGGGAAGAGAGATGAGGAATGGAACATCTCTCGTTGGGGGCAGCTTGAGAGTGTCCCAAAAAGCACTACCCTTAGGTGGCTCGACGTGCGGCCCGGGCTGTCATGTTGAGTGTGGGGTCTTTACTGTCCGTGTCTTGGTGGCCTTCCAACTATTCCACAACCAGTAAGATACACGTGTGCACTGAAGTCTTCATAAAGGGGCATGCGCATGTGAGGTGCTCTCTCGCGCACTCTACGGCAGAATTCATTGTGTCTTGTCGTTCTCCTCATACAGGTTTCTACCGACTCCTCCCGGAGTCCCACCGGGCAGCGGACAGCGGCTGTTGGCAGTTGCATGCGGGACGCGAGGGCCTTCCTACTTTGTCGGCTGGTGAGGGAGAGCGAAGGGGGCTTTGCATCAGGTACATGCTCCTCTTGTGTTTAAATGTGAACGTAGTGCCTTAGCGAGTGGAGATTCACCGGACCAGCAAGAGGTGATCACAACAACTGGGTGGTGCTCGTCTACTCGATGACTGTGATGTCTTAAGGAGTTGTTCACAAGGCGGAAATGACACACTTCTACTGCCTCGAGTGATTGGGCTCTGCCTCTCGGGACAACCGTGGAGTACGTAGTCGATGGAAACCCAAGTGCGAGTGTCCTGGCTTGAAGTGGCCGTGGCTTCTGCCCGCCCCAAGCTGCTTTCTTCATTCCATCTGCCTAATAGTTGAGCACCGCCTGCGTCCACATTGTGCTTCAGATTTCGGTGTCTCCGTGTTGTTATCCTTCCCCGTGTACATCATCACCACCTATTGTGCCAGCAGTGTCAAAGCGAATGTCGTCTTTGCACTTGCTAGCCTGCTTTGCATGTAGCATGGCTGCTCGTGTCCCGAGCTGCGCGCTTGTGTCAGCGGCACACTGTATATCCAGTATCTTCTATAGAGGGACCAAGCAAATCTGTGAGAAAGGTCCCTAGTCACGCGTCGTTGCCTGAGATGCCCTAGCAGATGCGGTTACAAGGCAACAGTGTGATGCTGGTTCACATTTTTTTCTCGACATCGCAGCTGAACAGCCCTTCAGCTGCTAGTCTAAGGAAGGCACCTGGGGTTCACGTTGACGGACGCTAGAAGATCCATCGTTCTGTTGCAAATCTGCGACTTTCCTTCCGAAACCACTGACGTTTAGCGGCAGAACGAGAGCGGGTCTGGGGGAGGGGTTTCCAGTGGGTGGTGCTCTTCGTTCGTCTAGGTTTGTCCTTTGTCTCTGTTTTCCTATCTAGCAACCTCTTGAAGGACTATAGCTGGATAAGTCGGTACATTCAGCTGGAAGAGCGCTTGGCTCTCCGATCTGTTTTTTCAAACTTTGATTTATTTTGCTGCGCGTCATCCAACGAAAAGTCAGGGAATATGCAGTGTGCCTGCTAACTACCATTGACTCACCGGCCTCGCTATGCCGTGACTGAAGGAGACACTCTCTGTCCTTTCTTCTCTCTGCCCCGTGGGTCAACAGGTGCATCGCTCATGGTGGCCAAGAAGGTGCTGTATCCCCTCCTGGTGTCACAAATAAGAAAAACGATGACGAGGATACCAGCAATAAAGGGACAGCGCTAGGCGCTGCCGGCTCGGGATTGGTCTCTGATGCAGGTCCTGTCACTGTTTCTCAGCTTTGCGAGAGCATGTGCGATGACAGTGTGCCCTGTTGTCAAGCAGAAGTCTCCAGTGATGGCCAGTTGATCGCTGTCGGGTTTGCGGACGGCAAGTGCAAGGTCTACAACCGAGGGTAAGAGAGTCACGTACAGTGGTAGTAGTGTCTTCTTTGCTGTCTTATTGTATCCCGTATCTGGATGTCAACACAGTCCTTTAATTTCTACTGGGAAAGGCCAGGAGTGCCGGAGATGGTATAAAACTTGACCCGCAGCAGCAGCAGCTAATGAGAGACGTGGTGTCGGGGCCCACGCTTGCCCAGAGACACGCAGCGCCAAGCTGCTCACTCGTGGCCCATGCCCCTGAACAGATAGTGACAGCACGCTGTTGTATCCGCTCACTCTGCTCCTGTTGACTGGTTTGGGTAGTACGAGCCCTACAAGGAGGGTCGGGCGGAAGACCCAGCCTGTATGGTATGTCTCTCACGGAAGCAGTTCTTCGGTAGAAGCCAGAAAAACGCATTGCTGCGTCATCGCGTTCTGCTGATGGAGACCAGCGCCGAGGGAGTTGTGTAAGTCCCTCACGCACAGTTGAGGGCATTTGTAGAAATAGGGCGCTAGGGCAGTCGCACTGACAATCACGTCGAACGAAACACTGATGCACCTCAAGCCGACTAGTTGGAGTGTTCTGATGGACTCCGACTACGAGCTATCGTGCCGAGAAAAGATGTTTTTTCACAAGCCACCGGTACACACTGCTGACCCAACGTAGAATTCAGTCTCAGAACGGGCTTTGCTGAACAGCCACTCACGATATTTTTCCTCGCAGTAGAGTTGTATAGAGATTGGGATATGGGGAGAATGATTTCCGTATTCGGTCACACTGTGTGACTCCCGAACAAGGAAACCATTCGGGCAATTGAACACGCACTGTCAGCGGGACCTCGAGGCACCCATCTGTTGTGCGTGGATGGCGCAACAGCGCTGTTCAAGGATGTTGCAGCCAGCTTCTTAGTCCCCCTAGTCCCGTGAGCGAACAAAGATTCCAGATGTCTGTTGACAACGCGGATCAAGTGTTATGAAGATTTCGGTGTGTCTTTTTTCAGTCGGCTTCCGAATCCTGTTTTGATCCTTGAAACAGTAGGCAAAATAACTGTAGTAGCCTTGTGCGTGTGTTCAAACACGGTATAGGCTTTCGCTGGTCGCGGAGAGCTCAAAACATGATCTTCCTGTTACAGGGTTGTGCTTTTTGAACGAGAACAAGACGTTGGTATCGACAAGCGCAGATTATTCCGTCGTGGTAAGGATCTGCTGTCTGTCTTCGTGCCCGCGCAGTCCAGTTCAGGGTCAGGCTGGTTGTCTATCGAAGTTGTCTGAATGGATGGCGTGAAGCATTTGAAAGTGTTACAGTTGAGCTTGAGCTCCTGAACGGGCCGCTGGCACAGCTAGTGTGTCTCACCGTCTACGGCACTGCATGTGACGCTGATGCTGAAGGCACAGACCGGGCCCACCAGTCGGGAGCGCCGTGCTTCGATGCGCGTAGGGATCTTCTGAGCTTGGACAGGCCCGGCAACAAAAGGGAGGGTCCATCTAGTCACAGGGGGGGAGCAACCACATTACTTTCCTGAAGCATCCTCTTACAAGACACCGTATGTAGATTTGACATGGACAAGATTGCGGCCCCGAGACCCACCCTCCGTATCTGCATTCTTTAGGATCGCATGAAAAGTGGCCCTTCTTCGTTTAGTTGGGTGGCGAGGTTCACGGCGGCCAGACGGAAGCGCACACGAGACAGAATCTCCGCCGTTTTTACCTAGCTCGTGTGCTTGCACACTGGCACTGACTTCATTTTCGTAGTGGTGTGCCTGTGTGCTGCTTCCTTGTTCGTGGCCTCTCAGACAATGAATCTGACACGGGAATCGTCTGGCTGTTGCTCATGGTGTTGCTGTAGAAAGCGAACATGTTGTTGTTGCTTCCTGCTCCTCATTATAGCCCTTATAACGCTTCTAGCTGTGCACTATGTCGCATCGATTGGCTATATGCACTTTATCAACAAGCACGAAGCAGCACAAATGGGTCTCTACCGACAGACCACCGCGAACCTCCTAATTCAACAGCGTCTTCGGGATTTCGAGCAATCGCAGCTAGGAGTGGACCGGCGGCACGCGGTAAACCAAGAAGAACCACGGTTTGGGGAACAGCCACCCGCGCCCAGACAAGCAGCTTCGCCAGCAAAAAAAGAGAAACGGAGGCAAAGGGTCCAGGGGCAGGTAAAGGATGAACTGTAGGTGCACAGCGCTTTAGGGTTAGGGTTTAGGGTTGCAAGAGGAGTTCGCTGGTCGCGGCCGTGGTTGCCTTTGGTCTCCGTATACTGCTACGCCAAGAGAGTGGACGTGGTGTGTGAGATTCTCGCAGTGTTGAGGCATTACAGGTGCTTCAGCGTTGTCAGTCTGCATGCTTTAAACTGGACTTGAACGTAGTTTTCCAAATCTCCGATGTTCGCGTGAAGGGCAGTAAGTCTTTGATTCAGTTCAGTGCCTGTCGTGCACCGTAGGGCCGAGTGTGTGCGCTAAGTAAAGAGAAAAGCTCACGCATTCGGCCACGAGCCAACCTTGAGTGGGAAACACTAGGGAGAAAAGCAATTCCTCCTGCGTTTCTGTCACTCTCTTCGGGTGCCCGTAGCAGCGTCCAAAGAGTGTAAGAAAAAGTCGACAAGCGTGCGGTGGATCGCGCTGCAGGTGCGGTGACAGGAGAAACACTATGCTGTTCTTCAGATTGAGTCAGTAGATCGATAGTGAGGGGCCCCGTGCCGGCAGGCTCCGGTGCGTTGGCTGCGTGATAGCTTTTTCAGTGCGTCGTGGAATGAACATCTCGATGAAAGTGTGGCACGCAGCATCAGTCCTGTAGCCAGACTGGCTCGGACTGAGCTGAACTTTTGGTGCTCGGGAATGACAGTTCGAGCTCCACGTGCATCTCACCCGGACGTCTGTCCTCTTAGCGTTCAACCTGGCCAGACTAAACTTGCTGCGGAAGGCTCTCGTCGCTGCTCGCGACATTTCACAGAGGAGGCGCTATTTTGAGACGCACATGCAGCGGGGGTGCCGTTTCGGGCTTGCCACAAAGTTCATCACCCAGTGTTCGGGGTAGCTCCTCCCACCCTCGCTCGATCCCATGCCACAGGCCATTTGGAGCTCAAACCATCGGAGGTGATAATGAGTTGACAAGGTCGACCGCTTCCCGTCAAGCCTCGCGACGCCAATCACCGGGAGTGTGAGGATCGTGACGGAAGAGCACGCAGCGTGCTGGCTGAGTGGTCGGCATCCCCGCTCTTCGAGTACCGCAAGTTTCCGCGCAAGATATAGAACACCAATGAAAAGCACGTCTAACGCTCTGGCGTGTCTTCGTGAGACGACCGGAGGCTGGTTCGTGGAGACGGAAGATAAGCTGGGGAAGACCTTCGGCGCGCCTCGCTGATCCGCACTTGCCTCTGGCCTCCATGTACACATTGCATGCAGAGAGAGACATTCGCGGCATGCAGCCAAACGGGTCCCGTCCTGGGACCTGGTGGGGCTTGGCCGCTTACCGAAAACGCAGCTCGAGGTGAACACAGCACCTCCCTTCACGATCCAATATCAGAATCCGGCTGGTCGCTGCAAGTGATTTCAAGCTGCTGAAGGTACATGATATCGCAGGCTTGGTCCGCAGCGAATTCCAGCTGCGGGTGGCCGGACTGCACATACAGTCGGCGGCAGCGTTTTGTGTACTTTCTGGCCTCGGTGCTTCCCTCTCCAAAACCTGTACTACTTCCCAGTGACCGTCGACGGCCAACTGGACTAGGGGATGGGGCTGCTAAGATCATGGCGAATCTGAGTGGTGCCGATCAGGACAGCACCAACGGCAGGAGAAGCTTCTTTTTTGTTACAATTTCGACCTGACAGGGCGCGAAAGGCGCCTCAGAAACCTAACTTACTGGCTCCAAAGACCCTGGCACGTCCCGTGCGTGGGCTATCTCTGATGGCTGAATATGAGGAATGCATGGAAGCTGTACTGAGGTTATCCTAGTGATGTAGCCTGGGAGAAGAGCGATTTCTTACAAAAAAAGCAGAATGGAGAAATACGAGCTCGTGCGCAAGATCGGCCACGGGAGCTTTGGCGATGTGTTACTAGCGCGGTGTCGAGCGAATCCTTCGGCCGTTTGCGTGATAAAGGTAGTTCCCCTCGTGCAGACTGAGCATGGTGCTTCCACGAAGGCACAGAAGTCAGCGTCGAAGGAGGCTGAGCTTCTGGCAAGCTTATCGCATCCGTACATCGTGCATTACCGGCAGTCGTTTGTCGAAAATGGTCGACTGCACATCGTCATGGATTATGCCAGCGGAGGCGACCTTCATGGCCGCATTCTGCGCACCCGAGCGAAGCACGGAGCTTTCGACGAGGCTGTAGTGCTTCGTTGGTTCGTCCAGCTCTGCTTGGCTGTGAACTTCCTCCACGAAAGACATATTCTGCATCGGGACCTAAAATCGCGCAACGTCTTCCTCGACGGACACGAACCGGGGTCCGTAAGACTTGGAGATTTTGGAATCGCGCGGGTTCTTCAAAATAAGCAGGACTTGGCCAGCACATCGATCGGGACCCCCTGTTACGTTGTAAGATGCCAGAGCGAATGAGGAAGAACCCGTCGTTGTTCCACTGCACCGCCGCTTCAAAGCGGCGCCGCTCCACTTGCTTGGAGCACAAGCCGCAAGCACAGACTGTGTGCTAATACCGTGCTACCTGTTCTGCTGCAGTCGCCTGAGATTTGCGAGGAAAAGCCCTACAGCTACAAATCGGACGTTTGGTCTCTCGGATGCATTTTGTACGAAATGCTCTGCCTCCGCCTTCCGTTTGAGGGCGAATCTGTCCAGACCGTTTTCGAAAAAATTAGGCGAGGAAAATATTATGCAGTCAACCCGAGATATTCGGAGGAAACTGCGAAACTTGTAGACGAGCTGCTATCCGTAGATCCCGCGGCCAGACCGTCCACTGAGCAGATCCTCTCGCGGCCGTTTCTACAGCCCCACTTGCAACTGGTGTTGAGTGAGCAGCAACGGATGACTGTGCCGCCTGCTCCGGAAGCCGAACTTGAACGAAAGTGCCAAGCCATCAGGTGTGGCCAAGACCTGTGATACCAACTGTACTAGGTGCTAACACAGCAAAAAAAAGAAGTCCGTCTTTTGTCCCGTGCGTCTTTTCCCCACTAGAGGGGAGGTGCCACGCCTTAGGGAAGTCCAGAGAAAGGCAACTGAGACACCCCGCAGCAACAGGGGTGGCACAGAATACATCTTGGGCCTGGACAAGGGAAATGAGGGCAGCCTGAGTCAGTGACAGCAAAATACAGCGGGGCTGACAACACGGCAGGTTGAAGCCACTTCCACACAGTCCACTGCAAGGTCTGCGTCAGCGCAGAGCCCCCAGTATGAGACTTAACTGAGCAGCGTCACTCGCTCAGCTAGGCTGCCCTGCCACCTGAAAATGCCGTTTCCCCTGTGACAGCTGTGGTGCCGTAGTAGCCGCATGTTGTTACGGCTACAGAGTGAGCATCCGTACTCCGCGAGTTTCCACACAGCTGAGGGTTCGTGTTCTGAGCGCTCTCTTTCTGTTATACTGCCGTCGGCACATTTGCAGAAATTCGTTTGGCTCTGCATTAGCGAATGAGGAGGAGGAGGAGGCCGAAGACTACTGCCCGTCTAGCCTCCTTACTGCGGTCCGTGATCCAGAACCTCGACCCCAAGTTTAGGAGCGGTCATCTTGGTGACTACTGGAGCCGTTAGGAGCGGTCATCTCGGTGACTACTGGAGCCGTTAGGAGCGGTCATCTCGGTGACTACTGGTGCTGCTCTCGTGCTCTTTGCGTTCGGTGCTGGCGTGCAGGGTCCCATCAGATATGGCTTTCCAAAAGCAAATTTCTAGTGTTATTCGTGGTGTACCGACTTCTGATGACGTAGATCGCAACGGGGCTGCAGGGGCAGGTGCGCGAGAAGTACCTGTGTCCTCGGTCGCACTGCAGTCGCCGGAAGGCCCCAGTGTCGAAGCACAGTTCGCGATTCGACATCCCCCCAGATCTAGCCCTGTGGGGATGCAGACGCGGGATGGGCAGAAGAACGAGCGAGGGACGTACGAAGAAAAACGAATTTGGGGTGCGCCACCGGGGGACAGATTTCAAAACCCCGCGCAACAAGCGAGAGACCGAAGGGCTTTTCAAACAGAGTTACATATCCGGGAAAGAGAAGAGGAGCTGGGCCGCATACGCCGACAGTATCGGCAGGAGCGGCAGCATCTGGCGGAGAAACATAGGAGGCGCGTCGAACGCGCTCTAGAGATCGAAGCAGAAACCGACAGGAACGGCGGCTTGCTGCAGATGTCAGCTGAACCAGATGAGGAGGCAGCGGTTAGCCGGATAACATCCTCGCTTGCCTGCTTTGCCTGGCCAACAGCACGCAAACTGGTCCTTGTCTGTTCTCTGTACCAAGTCTCCTTCGTGATTTCCGACACCCTGGACGGCAGTGCTGTACCCTCCCTCGAGGTTGCGCCTACTGCAGTCCTGCTCTGTCTCTAGCCATCTGCACTTTTTCCCAAAGCGTTCTTGCATCTTGTGCAGTCGGCCGGACATCACGGAGTATGCGGGAAGCGTGAACAGCAACAAGAATCTTTGTTAATACGACTGTGACTGGAGCCAGTGACTCGGTGACTTGGAAGAATGTTGCACAGCTGGGGACTTAACCATAGAGGACAGTGGACAGTTCAACGTCGGGAGATGTGTTAAGTCGGCAAATGCCTGCACGTTGTGGAGTTATTGTTCAGAGTCGCGAGGCGCCGTGCACGCTGCGGGCGAGCGTCAAGTCGCCCCGCGACAATCACTGGCCCAAGGCTGTCTGGAGGAATGGCAGGCTATACATTCCCCAGAACAAAGAGACTTTCCCTCTTTACAAGTCTTCATCTATCCGGAGGGCAGAAAGGCAGAATCAGGTATGGTGAAAGTCGCTGTTCTTGGGTTTTTCCAGTACTGAGAACTTGCCCTGCGGGGGGAAGCACCTAGGCCCTCAGCTGCGCGGAAAAACGCCAACCTCGGCGCGCTGTTCTTGGATTACCCAGAGCGTCGCACCTTGTTCAGGTGCTGCCTCTGCCTGCTGGCAGAACAGCGCATAAGACTGTTGGAGACGTCCGCACGTGGTTGGCCGTCGCCTCGATAAGCTGGGCACCCATACCCGGCCAAGTATCGAGCGGCAGCAAATTCTGCCACCGAAATGCGTGTAACAGTCAGTGCAGCTAGGAGATGGAGGGTGTGTTGTGTTGCACTCAAGCGACGCTAGGCCGCGCCGCCGATTAACGCTGCCGTGCGTGTGCCTGGAGAGCCCCGAAGACTGCCAGAGGTTGCCAGGTGGGCCGAGAAACTCAGAGCCCCAGCAGGTAGAAGCTTTTACCACCTTGGTGATGCCTTTTCCGATCGCTTCCTCCACAGTTGCACGGGATACCCGCGGACCTGTGCTCCCCCTCAACTACTGTGTAAATCTTGAAGGAATACGCGACGGTCAGCTCCCGTGCCAGCCCCCTTGTTTACAGCTTAAAAGTGCGGCTGAGTGTTCCGCGGCCAAGCTGCGAGGCCGAAGGCAGAGGCGTTTAGAGCAACAACTGGGACTTCGCATGTTTATAGCTCATCAGAGGACAATCAGAAAACGCGCCGCAGAGGAGAAAATCGATGTCCCGGGAGATGGAGAGGACGAGTTTGAAACGGAGCCTGAACCGTGGAGGCAGGACCGTTCCCCAGTTTGCAGTGCTGTCGGAGTTCCCCACATATACGTCGTGACGCCGGGAAACTCTGCGGCTCTGCCCCGGCCTACTCCCTGTGTAGCTGAGGACCCGAGAGACGAGTGTCACATGAAACCGCTATACGAGGAGCAACTGAGGAAGCGGAGCGACTCCTTCTCACGAGGCTCAAACAAGGGCAGCTTGGTTCCCGCTACGAGCCAAGGACCGCGCAGTCAGCTCGAAAGCAACGGGATCGCCCACCCGCATCAAGAGATCTCCCCTCATCGGATTCCAAATGGGTCAGGCCGAGACTGCAACCTCTCCGAGAGTGGCGTGCTGAAAGCTTGCAAGATTGATGAGGCTGAGTCAGCCGAGCTGGCAGGGGCGCAGCCTCCGGGCAGACGGCCCCAGAGGGCGGTTTCAGCGAGAGAGAAGAGAACGGTTCCACGGTGTGAGTGCTGCATACGCCACAGTGCGGATGGTGGAGGAAGAAGCGGCATCGGGATGAGAACAAGCTGGCAAAAAAACGAGAGCTTCACCGCGGCGACGTTTAGACACCTTCAAAACCTGAAGAGGCGCCTGATCAAGGTGAGATATCAACTGTACAGTGGCAGGAGACACCGGTAGCTGCCCTGAGGCGCTGAGGTCCTGCATCCTCGAGTCTGGTTTGTTCCGTGTTCTGCAGTCTCTGCCTTCGCGTATTTCTTCTATCGCAGCTGCCTGCACTCAGTTTCCAGCCCCGACTAGATAATAGTCCTCGCACCCCTTCAGAACGACAACAGTCCGACACATCCAGGTACTAGCTGTGCTCCACAGGAATGAAGGATCCAGTGCTTGGGTCTGCTAGTCCAAACATTGCACTCGACATTGCACATACTGGGCTACTTCTATTCAAGTCATCGAGATCCAGTTCTCCAGGGCAACCTCTGCACTCATGCAATAGCGAAAGAGCGTCAGGCCTCGTCCGGTTCATGCCTCCTCTTGCGCGACTGTGGACCCCAAGCAAGGACGGGGAGTGCCGGTGCGGAACACTAGTTTGCGGTGGGAGCTATTCTTGCTCCAGGTGATGGGCGCCGATCATCTGCTTCAAGGTTATCAGTACTTGACGCAAAAGCCGCGAGTCAAAGGGGACTGCTGCAAGCCAGTTAGCAGCGAGGACGAGGTCGAGCCATTGCGTACCCTTCCCTCCGGAGAGCGCCTACAAAGCACCATCATTCCTTACCTCCCTTATATACATCGCCTGATCATGTTCGAAACAACTCTCGCTTGCCTCAGCCGTCAGCACCAAACGCTGATGATGTCCGTTCGATTGAGAGGCGAGTAGAGCAGGGGTTCTTCTCCACTTCAACTCTCTTCGTAATGCTTTATTTCCCGACAGTGCCGTAGTCCTTCGCGTGGAAACAACGTCAGCTAAGCATGTGCTTATTTCTTCGAGCACGCGATTTTATCAACTTCTGAGCCGATGAAGAGTGTGCATAGTGCCCATAATGGGAGTGGCAGTAATGGTACTTTTCACCGTGACGCGAAGTGGTAGGAACTTCCTGGCAGAAAAACTGGGGAAAGCAAGGCGTGACATTCAGCAGTTGCTTTTCCCCGCGGCTGTTCCGCGGTAGGTTAGTTGGCTTCTGTAGCGTGTCTTCCAAACGCCCGCTTCAAAGATAGTGTCCATCCGTTCGGGGGGCACCTCGCGGGTGTAGCCCTGTCGGAAATCCTTCGGCGTGGCTCGCTTGCCCGTTAGAAAGGATGTGCTCTTTCGTCCTTTACTGCACGTGCCTCTTGCTCGTTTGCAGTTCGCCCTCACAAGGTAATCTATTGCTCTCCCGCGGTGCTCCTTTGTGTCGCCGCCATTTCCCAGTACACGGCAAGCCCGCTGGACATCTGTTCAAGAGCTATCCAGACACCCACCTGCCGAGTTGTTGTAGCCTCTTACGTTTTAAAGTTGTCCCGAAACAGCTGACCGTTGTATGGTAGCGTACGCCCCGGCAAACGACGGGTAGTTTTGCGTGACCCGGCCCGGGAACTCTCTTGTTATCCCTCTTATTGCAGCTGTTGCTGGGCATCCTGCTCTTCTGCGGGAGACGAATGGTAAGGGGGCATAATATGCTACTTCATCGAGCAGGGCCAGAGTATAACGAGGAGTCATCTCCCTAACCCGGTTGTGTGCCCAGTTGTTTCCTTACCTCCTTGGTCTGTCAGCGTCTCTCTCCAACCAAAAGCACTACACCGCTGTTCTGCACCTTCGCAAACGGTAACAGTTAGAGGCGGCAGAAAAAAAAGACTTCCTGTGGCTCAAGCGAAAGGCTGCTGACCTGTACCAACTGATGGCTGGCTGCGGTGACCCTCCACTATCTTGCGCCGCTGGACGCTTGTCTTGAAAGGCGCGTGACCTGGCAGTTACTCCCCGTACCTAGTAGTTGCATGCATCGCTTTCTCACGCAGACCATATTTAGACGCTGGTTGGAACTCCTCTTCCTCACTGGTTTCTCCCCTTCCATCGTCTATGCGCGGGAGTAGTTCGTGGAAGAAGCGAAAGACGAGTGGAGACTATGACCTGCAGACTACGCTTTATTTCCCTCCCTCACTTCCAGGTGGGACCACAGTAGTCAAGTAGTCAGGGACACCGTCGGCTTCATTCGAAAGTACTACCCGTGCGCAGCGCCTCGCCTCATTTTGCTGTGCGGCTCTTTCTGAAATCGACCGGGAGGCGAGCGGGGC